>NW_027193590.1:0-57430 GCF_032444005.1 Ranitomeya imitator
CACCCTACACTCTATACCTTACACTCTACACCATACACTCTATACCCTATACCCTATACCCTACAATCTATACCCTACACTCTATACCCTACACTCTATACCCTACACTCTATACCCTACACTCTACACTCTACACCCTACACTCTATACCATACACTGTATACCCTACACTCTATACCCTACACTCTACACTCTATATCCTACACTCTATACCCTACACTTTACACTCTACACCCTACACTCTACATTCTATACCCTACACTCTAAACTCTACACTCTATTGCCTACACTCTATACCGTAGACTCTTTACCCTACACTCTACACTTTATACCCTACACTCTACACCCTAAGCTCTATACCCTACACTCTATACCCTACACTCTATACCCTACACTCTATACCCTACACTCTATACCCTACACCCTACGCTCTATACGCTACACTCTATACCCTACACTATACACTCTATACCCTACACTCTACACTGTATACCATACACTCTATGCCCCACACTCTATACCCTAAACTCTACACTCTATACCCTACACTCTACACCCTAAGCTCTATACCCTACACGCTATACCCTACACTCTACACTCTATACCCTACACAATATACCCTACACCCTACGCTCTATACGCTGCACTCTATACCCTACACTCTACACTGTATACCATACACTCTATGCCCCACACTCTATACCCTAAACTCTACACTCTATACCCTACACTCTACACCCTAAACTCTATACCATACACTCTATACCCTACACTCTACACTCTATACCCTACACTCTACACTCTATACCCTACACTCTACACTCTATACCCTACACTCTATACCATACACTCTATACCCTACACTCTACACTCTATACCCTACACTCTATACCCTACACTCTATACCCTACACTCTACACTCTATACCCTACACTCTATACCCTACACTCTACACTCTATACCCTACACTCTATACCCTACACTCTATACCATACACTCTATACCATATACTCTATACCCTACACTCTATACCCTACACTCTACACCCTACACTCTATACCCTACACTCTACACTCTATACCCTACACTCTATACCCTACACTCTATACCCTACACTCTATACCCTACACTCTATACCCTATACCCTACACTCTATACACTACACTCTATACCATACACGCTATACTCTATACCCTACACTCTATACCATACACTCTAAATCCTACACTCTACACCACTCTACACCCCACACTCTACACCCTACAACCTACACTCTATACCCTACACTCTACACCATACACTCTATACCCTATAACCTACAATCTATACCCTACACTCTATACCCTACACTCTAAACCCTACACTCTACACTCTATACCCTACACTCTATACCATACACTGTATACCCTACACTCTATACCCTACACTCTACACTCTATATCCTACACTCTATACCCTACACTTTACACTCTACACCCTACACTCTACATTCTATAACCTACACTCTAAACTCTACACTCTATAGCCTACACTCTATACCCTACACTCTATACCCTACACTCTACACTTTATACCCTACACTCTATACCATACACTCTATACCCTACACTCTACACTTTATACCCTACACTCTATACCATACACTCTATACCCTTCACTCTATACCCTACACTATACACTCTATACCCTACACTCTACACTGTATACCATACACTCTATGCCCCACACTCTCTACCCTAAACTCTACATTCTATACCCTACACTCTACACCCTAAGCTCTATACCATACACTCTATACCCTACACTCTATACCCTACACTCTATACCCTACACTCTATACCCTACACCCTACGCTCTATACGCTACACTCTATAACCTACACTCTATACCCTACACTCTATACCCTACACTCTACACTTTATACCCTACACTCTATACCATACACTCTACACCCTACACTCTATACCCTACACTCTATACCCTACACTCTATACCCTACACTCTATACCCTACACCCTACGCTCTATACGCTACACTCTATAACCTACACTCTATACCTTACACTCTATACCCTAAACTCTACACTCTATACCCTACACTCTACACCCTAAGCTCTATACCCTACACTCTATACCCTACACTCTATACCCTACACTCTATACCCTACACTCTATACCCTACACCCTACGCTCTATACGCTACACTCTATACCCTACACTATACACTCTATACCCTACACTCTACACTGCATACCATACACTCTATGCCCCACACTCTATACCCTAAACTCTACACTCTATACCCTACACTCTACACCCTAAGCTCTATACCCTACACTCTATACCCTACACTCTATACCCTACACTCTATACCCTACACCCTACGCTCTATACGCTACACTCTATACCCTACACTCTACACTCTACACTGTATACCATACACTCTATGCCCCACACTCTATACCCTAAACTCTACACTCTATACCCTACACTCTACACCCTAAACTCTATACCATACACTCTATACCCTACACTCTACACTCTATACCCTACACTCTACACTCTATACCCTACACTCTACACTCTATACCCTACACTCTATACCATACACTCTATACCCTACACTCTACACTCTATACCCTACACTCTATACCCTACACTCTATACCCTACACTCTACACTCTATACCCCACACCCTACACTCTATACCCTACACTCTATACCCTACACTCTATACCATACACTCTATACCATATACTCTATACCCTACACTCTATACCCTACACTCTACACCCTACACTCTATACCCTACACTCTACACTCTATAACCTACACTCTATACCCTACACTCTATACCCTACACTCTATACCCTACACTCTATACCCTACACTCTACACTCTATACCCTACACTCTACACTATATACCCTACACACTATACCCTAAACTCTATACCCTACACTCTACACTCTATACCCTACACTCTACACCCTGCACTCTGTACCCTACACTCTATACCCTACACTCTACACTCTGTACCCTACACTCTATACCCTACACTCTATACCCTACACTCTATACCCTACACTCTATACCCTACACTCTACACCCTACACTCTATACCATACACTCTACACCCTACACTCTATACCATACACTCTATACCCTACACTTTACACTCTATACCCTACACTCTATACCATACACTCTACACTTTATACCCTACACTCTATACCATACACACTATACCCTACACTCTATACCCTACACTCTAAACCCTACACTCTATACCCTACACTCTAATCCCTACACTCTAATCCCTACACTCTGATCCCTACACTCTAATCCCTACACTCTAATCCCTACACTCTATACCCTACACTCTATACTCTACACTCTACACTCTATACCCTACACTCTAATCCCTACACTCTAATCCCTACACTCTACACTCTATACCCTACACTCTATACCCTACACTCTATACCCTACACTCTACACTCTATACCCTACACTCTATACCCTACACTCTACACTCTATACCCTACACTCTATACCCTACACTCTATACCGTACACTCTATACCCTACACTCTATACCCTACACTCCACACCCTACACTCTATACCTTACACTCTATACCCTACACTCTAAAATCTATACCCTACACTCTATACCCTACACTCTATACCCTATACCCTACACTCTATACACTACACTCTATACCATACACGCTATACTCTATACCCTACACTCAATACCATACACTCTACATCCTACACTCTACACCACTCTACACCCCACACTCTACACCCTACACTCTATACCTTACACTCTACACCATACACTCTATACCCTATACCCTATACCCTACAATCTATACCCTACACTCTATACCCTACACTCTATATCCTACACTCTATACCCTACACTCTACACTCTATACCCTACACTCTATACCATGCACTGTATACCCTACACTCTATACCCTACACTTTACACTCTACACCCTACACTCTACATTCTATACCCTACACTCTAAACTCTACACTCTATAGCCTACACTCTATACCCTACACTCTATACCCTACACTCTACACTTTATACCCTACACTCTATACCATACACTCTATACCCTACACTCTACACTTTATACCCTACGCTCTATACCATACACTCTATACCCTACACTCTATACCCTACACTATACACTCTATACCCTACACTCTACACTGTATACCATACACTCTATGCCCCACACTCTCTACCCTAAACTCTACATTCTATACCCTACACTCTACACCCTAAGCTCTATACCATACACTCTATACCCTACACTCTATACCCTACACTCTATACCCTACACTCTATACCCTACACCCTACGCTCTATACGCTACACTCTATAACCTACACTCTATACCCTACACTCTATACCCTACACTCTACACTTTATACCCTACACTCTATACCATACACTCTATACCCTACACTCTATACCCTACACTCTATACCCTACACTCTATACCCTACACCCTACGCTCTATACGCTACACTCTATAACCTACACTCTATACCCTACACTCTATACCCTAAACTATACACTCTATACCCTACACTCTACACCCTAAGCTCTATACCCTACACTCTATACCCTACACTCTATACCCTTCACTCTATACCCTACACTCTATACCCTACACCCTACGCTCTATACGCTACACTCTATACCCTACACTATACACTCTATACCCTACACTCTACACTGTATACCATACACTCTATGCCCCACACTCTATACCCTAAACTCTACACTCTATACCCTACACTCTACACCCTAAGCTCTATACCCTACACTCTATACCCTACACTCTACACTCTATACCCTACACTCTATACCCTACACCCTACGCTCTATACGCTACACTCTATACCCTACACTCTACACTCTACACTGTATACCATACACTCTATGCCCCACACTCTAAACCCTAAACTCTACACTCTATACCCTACACTCTACACCCTAAACTCGATACCATACACTCTATACCCTACACTCTACACTCTATACCCTACACTCTACACTCTATACCCTACACTCTACACTCTATACCCTACACTCTATACCATACACTCTATACCCTACACTCTACACTCTATACCCTACAGTCTATACCCTACACTCTATACCCTACACTCTACACTCTATACCCTACACTCTATACCCTACACTCTACACTCTATACCCTACACTCTATACCCTACACTCTATACCATACACTCTATACCATATACTCTATACCCTACACTCTATACCCTACAATCTACACCCTACACTCTATACCCTACACTCTACACTCTATACCCTACACTCTATACCCTACACTCTATACCCTACACTCTATACCCTATACCCTACACTCTATACACTACACTCTATACCATACACGCTATACTCTATACCCTACACTCTATACCATACACTCTAAATCCTACACTCTACACCACTCTACACCCCACACTCTACACCCTACACCCTACACTCTATACCCTACACTCTACACCATACACTCTATACCCTATACCCTATACCCTACAATCTATACCCTACACTCTATACCCTACACTCTATACCCTACACTCTACACTCTATACCCTACACTCTATACCATACACTGTATACCCTACACTCTATACCCTACACTCTACACTCTATATCCTACACTCTATACCCTACACTTTACACTCTACAACCTACACTCTACATTCTATACCCTACACTCTAAACTCTACACTCTATAGCCTACACTCTATACCCTACACTCTATACCCTACACTCTACACATTATACCCTACACTCTATACCATACACTCTATACCCTACACTCTACACTTTATACCCTACACTCTATACCATACACTCTATACCCTACACTCTATACCCTACACTATACACTCTATACCCTACACTCTACACTGTATACCATACACTCTATGCCCCACACTCTCTACCCTAAACTCTACATTCTATACCCTACACTCTACACCCTAAGCTCTATACCATACAATCTATACCCTACACTCTATACCCTACACTCTATACCCTACACTCTATACCCTACACCCTACGCTCTATACGCTACACTCTATAACCTACACTCTATACCCTACACTCTATACCCTACACTCTACACTTTATACCCTACACTCTATACCATACACTCTATACCCTACACTCTATACCCTACACTCTATACCCTACACTATACACTCTATACCCTACACTCTACACTGTATACCATACACTCTATGCCCCACACTCTATACCCTAAACTCTACACTCTATACCCTACACTCTACACCCTAAGCTCTATACCCTACACTATATACCCTACACTCTATACCCTACACTCTATACCCTACACTCTATACCCTACACCCTACGCTCTATACGCTACACTCTATACCCTACACTATACACTCTATACCCTACACTCTACACTGTATACCATACACTCTATGCCCCACACTCTATACCCTAAACTCTACACTCTATACCCTACACTCTACACCCTAAGCTCTATACCCTACACTCTATACCCTACACTCTACACTCTATACCCTACACTCTATACCCTACACCCTACGCTCTATACGCTACACTCTATACCCTACACTCTACACTCTACACTGTATACCATACACTCTATGCCCCACACTCTATACCCTAAACTCTACACTCTATACCCTACACTCTACACCCTAAACTCTATACCATACACTCTATACCCTACACTCTACACTCTATACCCTACACTCTATACCCTACACCTTACGCTCTATACGCTACACTTTATACCCTACACTGTACACTCTACATTGTATACCATACACTCTATGCCCCACACTCTATACCCTAAACCCTACACTCTATACCCTACACTCTACACTCTATACCCTACACTCTATACCATACACTCTATACCATATACTCTATACCCTACACTCTATACCCTACACTCTACACCCTACACTCTATACCCTACACTCTACACTCTATACCCTACACTCTATACCCTACACTCTATACCCTACACTCTATACCCTACACTCTATACCCTACACTCTACACTGTATACCATACACTCTATGCCCCACACTCTCTACCCTAAACTCTACATTCTATACCCTACACTCTACACCATAAGCTCTATACCATACAATCTATACCCTACACTCTACACTATATACCCTACACACTATACCCTAAACTCTATACCCTACACTCTACACTCTATACCCTACACTCTACACCCTGCACTCTGTACCTTACACTCTATACCCTACACTCTACACTCTGTACCCTACACTCTATACCCTACACTCTATACCCTACACTCTATACCCTACACTCTATACCCTACACTCTACACTCTATACCCTACACTCTATACCATACACTCTACACCCTACACTCTATACCATACACTCTATACCCTACACTTTACACTCTATACCCTACACTCTATACCCTACACTCTATACCCTACACTCTATACCCTACACTCTAATCCCTACACTCTAATCCCTACACTCTAATCCCTACACTCTAATCCCTACACTCTATACCCTACACTCTATACTCTACACTCTACACTCTATACCCTACACTCTAATCCCTACACTCTAATCCCTACACTCTACACTCTATACCCTATACTCTATACCCTACACTCTATACCCTACACTCTACACTCTATACCCTACACCCTATACCCTACACTCTACACTCTATACCCTACACTCTATACCCTACACTCTATAAAATACACTCTATACCCTACACTCTACACTCTATACCATACACTCTATACCCTACACTCTATACCATACACTCTATACCCTACACTCTATACCCTACACTCCACACCCTACACTCTATACCTTACACTCTATACCCTACACTCTAAAATCTATACCCTACACTCTATACCCTACACTCTATACCCTATACCCTACACTCTATACACTACACTCTATACCATACACGCTATACTCTATACCCTACACTCTATACCATACACTCTACATCCTACACTCAACACCACTCTACACCCCACACTCTACACCCTACACTCTATACCCTACACTCTACACCATACACTCTATACCCTATACCCTATACCCTACAATCTATACCCTACACTCTATACCCTACACTCTATACCCTACACTCTATACCCTACACTCTACACTCTATACCCTACACTCTATACCATACACTGTATACCCTACACTCTATACCCTACACTCTACACTCTATATCCTACACTCTATACCCTACACTTTACACTCTACACCCTACACTCTACATTCTATACCCTACACTCTAAACTCTACACTCTATAGCCTACACTCTATACCCTACACTCTATACCCTACACTCTACACTTTATACCCTACACTCTATACCATACACTCTATACCCTACACTCTACACTTTATACCCTACACTCTATACCATACACTCTATACCCTACACTCTATACCCTACACTATACACTCTATACCCTACACTCTACACTGTATACCATACACTCTATGCCCCACACTCTCTACCCTAAACTCTACATTCTATAACCTACACTCTACACCCTAAGCTCTATACCATACAATCTATACCCTACACTCTATACCCTACACTCTATACCCTACACTCTATACCCTACACCCTACGCTCTATACGCTACACTCTATAACCTACACTCTATACCCTACACTCTATACCCTACACTCTACACTTTATACCCTACACTCTATACCATACACTCTATACCCTACATTCTATACCCTACACTCTATACCCTACACTATACACTCTATACCCTACACTCTACACTGTATACCATACACTCTATGCCCCACACTCTATACCCTAAACTCTACACTCTATACCCTACACTCTACACCCTAAGCTCTATACCCTACACTCTATACCCTACACTCTATACCCTACACTCTATACCCTACACTCTATACCCTACACCCTACGCTCTATACGCTACACTCTATACCCTACACTATACACTCTATACCCTACACTCTACACTGTATACCATACACTCTATGCCCCACACTCTATACCCTAAACTCTACACTCTATACCCTACACTCTACACCCTAAGCTCTATACCCTACACTCTATACCCTACACTCTACACTCTATACCCTACACTCTATACCCTACACCCTACGCTCTATACGCTACACTCTATACCCTACACTCTACACTCTACACTGTATACCATACACTCTATGCCCCACACTCTATACCCTAAACTCTACACTCTATACCCTACACTCTACACCCTAAACTCTATACCCTACACTCTATACCCTACACCCTACGCTCTATACGCTACACTCTATACCCTACACTATACACTCTATACCCTACACTCTACACTGTATACCATACACTCTATGCCCCACACTCTATACCCTAAACTCTACACTCTATACCCTACACTCTACACCCTAAGCTCTATACCCTACACTCTATACCCTACACTCTACACTCTATACCCTACACTCTATACCCTACACCCTACGCTCTATACGCTACACTCTATACCCTACACTCTACACTCTACACTGTATACCATACACTCTGTGCCCCACACTCTATACCCTAAACTCTACACTCTATACCCTACACTCTACACCCTAAACTCTATACCATACACTCTATACCCTACACTCTACACTCTATACCCTACACTCTACACTCTATACCCTACACTCTACACTCTATACCCTACACTCTATACCATACACTCTATACCCTACACTCTACACTCTATACCCTACACTCTATACCCTACACTCTATACCCTACACTCTACACTCTATACCCTACACTCTATACCCTACACTCTACACTCTATACCCTACACTCTATACCCTACACTCTATACCATATACTCTATACCCTACACTCTATACCCTACACTCTACACCCTACACTCTATACCCTACACTCTACACTCTATACCCTACACTCTATACCCTACACTCTATACCCTACACTCTATACCCTACACTCTATACCCTATACCCTACACTCTATACACTACACTCTATACCATACACGCTATACTCTATACCCTACACTCTATACCATACACTCTAAATCCTACACTCTACACCACTCTACACCCCACACTCTACACCCTACACCCTACACTCTATACCCTACACTCTACACCATACACTCTATACCCTATACCCTATACCCTACAATCTATACCCTACACTCTATACCCTACACTCTATACCCTACACTCTACACTCTATACCCTACACTCTATACCATACACTGTATACCCTACACTCTATACCCTACACTCTACACTCTATATCCTACACTCTATACCCTACACTTTACACTCTACACCCTACACTCTACATTCTATACCCTACACTCTAAACTCTACACTCTATAGCCTACACTCTATACCCTACACTCTATACCCTACACTCTACACTTTATACCCTACACTCTATACCATACACTCTATACCCTACACTCTACACTTTATACCCTACACTCTATACCATACACTCTATGCCCTACACTCTATACCCTACACTATACACTCTATACCCTACACTCTACACTGTATACCATACACTCTATGCCCCACACTCTCTACCCTAAACTCTACATTCTATACCCTACACTCTACACCCTAAGCTCTATACCATACACTCTATACCCTACACTCTATACCCTACACTCTATACCCTACACTCTATACCCTACACCCTACGCTCTATACGCTACACTCTATAACCTACACTCTATACCCTACACTCTATACCCTACACTCTACACTTTATACCCTACACTCTATACCATACACTCTATACCCTACACTCTATACCCTACACTCTATACCCTACACTCTATACCCTACACTCTATACCCTACACCCTACGCTCTATACGCTACACTCTATAACCTACACTCTATACCTTACACTCTATATCCTAAACTCTACACTCTATACCCTACACTCTACACCCTAAGCTCTATACCCTACACTCTATACCCTACACTCTATACCCTACACTCTATACCCTACACTCTATACCCTACACCCTACGCTCTATATGCTACACTCTATACCCTACACTATACACTCTATACCCTACACTCTACACTGCATACCATACACTCTATGCCCCACACTCTATACCCTAAACTCTACACTCTATACCCTACACTCTACACCCTAAGCTCTATACCCTACACTCTATACCCTACACTCTACACTCTATACCCTACACTCTATACCCTACACCCTACGCTCTATACGCTACACTCTATACCCTACACTCTACACTCTACACTGTATACCATACACTCTATGCCCCACACTCTATACCCTAAACTCTACACTCTATACCCTACACTCTACACCCTAAACTCTATACCATACACTCTATACCCTACACTCTACACTCTATACCCTACACTCTACACTCTATACCCTACACTCTACACTCTATACCCTACACTCTATACCATACACTCTATACCCTACACTCTACACTCTATACCCTACACTCTATACCCTACACTCTATACCCTACACTCTACACTCTATACCCTACACTCTATACCCTACACTCTACACTATATACCCTACACTCTATACCCTACACTCTATACCATACACTCTATACCATATACTCTATACCCTACACTCTATACCCTACACTCTACACCCTACACTCTATACCCTACACTCTACACTCTATACCCTACACTCTATACCCTACACTCTATACCCTACACTCTATACCCTACACTCTATACCCTACACTCTATACTCTATACCCTACACTCTACACTATATACCCTACACACTATACCCTAAACTCTATACCCTACACTCTACACTCTATACCCTACACTCTACACCCTGCACTCTGTACCCTACACTCTATACCCTACACTCTATACCCTACACCCTACGCTCTATACGCTACACTCTATAACCTACACTCTATACCCTACACTCTATACCCTACACTCTACTCTTTATACCCTACACTCTATACCATACACTCTATACCCTACACTCTATACCCTACACTCTATACCCTACACCCTATACCCTACACTCTATACCCTACACCCTACGCTCTATACGCTACACTCTATAACCTACACTCTATACCTTACACTCTATACCCTAAACTCTACACTCTATACCCTACACTCTACACCCTAAGCTCTATACCCTACACTCTATACCCTACACTCTATACCCTACACTCTATACCCTACACTCTATACCCTACACCCTACGCTCTATATGCTACACTCTATACCCTACACTATACACTCTATACCCTACACTCTACACTGCATACCATACACTCTATGCCCCACACTCTATACCCTAAACTCTACACTCTATACCCTACACTCTACACCCTAAGCTCTATACCCTACACTCTACACTTTATACCCTACACTCTATACCATACACTCTATACCCTACACTCTACACTTTATACCCTACACTCTATACCATACACTCTATTCCCTACACTCTATACCCTACACTATACACTCTATACCCTACACTCTACACTGTATACCATACACTCTATGCCCCACACTCTCTACCCTAAACTCTACATTCTATACCCTACACTCTACACCCTAAGCTCTATACCATACACTCTATACCCTACACTCTATACCCTACACTCTATACCCTACACTCTATACCCTACACCCTACGCTCTATACGCTACACTCTATAACCTACACTCTATACCCTACACTCTATACCCTACACTCTACACTTTATACCCTACACTCTATACCATACACTCTATACCCTACACTCTATACCCTACACTCTATACCCTACACTCTAAACCCTACACTCTATACCCTACACCCTACGCTCTATACGCTACACTCTATAACCTACACTCTATACCTTACACTCTATACCCTAAACTCTACACTCTATACCCTACACTCTACACCCTAAGCTCTATACCCTACACTCTATACCCTACACTCTATACCCTACACCCTACGCTCTATATGCTACACTCTATACCCTACACTATACACTCTATACCCTACACTCTACACTGCATACCATACACTCTATGCCCCACACTCTATACCCTAAACTCTACACTCTATACCCTACACTCTACACCCTAAGCTCTATACCCTACACTCTATACCCTACACTCTACACTCTATACCCTACACTCTATACCCTACACCCTACGCTCTATACGCTACACTCTATACCCTACACTCTACACTCTACACTGTATACCATACACTCTATGCCCCACACTCTATACCCTAAACTCTACACTCTATACCCTACACTCTACACCCTAAACTCTATACCATACACTCTATACCCTACACTCTACACTCTATACCCTACACTCTACACTCTATACCCTACACTCTACACTCTATACCCTACACTCTATACCATACACTCTATACCCTACACTCTACACTCTATACCCTACACTCTATACCCTACACTCTATACCCTACACTCTACACTCTATACCCTACACTCTATACCCTACACTCTACACTATATACCCTACACTCTATACCCTACACTCTATAACATACACTCTATACCATATACTCTATACCCTACACTCTATACCCTACACTCTACACCCTACACTCTATACCCTACACTCTACACTCTATACCCTACACTCTATACCCTACACTCTATACCCTACACTCTATACCCTACACTCTATACTCTATACCCTACACTCTACACTATATACCCTACACACTATACCCTAAACTCTATACCCTACACTCTACACTCTATACCCTACACTCTACACCCTGCACTCTGTACCCTACACTCTATACCCTACACTCTATACCCTACACCCTACGCTCTATACGCTACACTCTATAACCTACACTCTATACCCTACACTCTATACCCTACACTCTACTCTTTATACCCTACACTCTATACCATACACTCTATACCCTACACTCTATACCCTACACTCTATACCCTACACTCTATACCCTACACTCTATACCCTACACCCTACGCTCTATACGCTACACTCTATAACCTACACTCTATACCTTACACTCTATACCCTAAACTCTACACTCTATACCCTACACTCTACACCCTAAGCTCTATACCCTACACTCTATACCCTACACTCTATACCCTACACTCTATACCCTACACTCTATACCCTACACCCTACGCTCTATATGCTACACTCTATACCCTACACTATACACTCTATACCCTACACTCTACACTGCATACCATACACTCTATGCCCCACACTCTATACCCTAAACTCTACACTCTATACCCTACACTCTACACCCTAAGCTCTATACCCTACACTCTATACCCTACACTCTACACTCTATACCCTACACTCTATACCCTACACCCTACGCTCTATACGCTACACTCTATACCCTACACTCTACACTCTACACTGTATACCATACACTCTATGCCCCACACTCTATACCCTAAACTCTACACTCTATACCCTACACTCTACACCCTAAACTCTATACCATGCACTCTATACCCTACACTCTACACTCTATACCCTACACTCTACACTCTATACCCTACACTCTATACCATACACTCTATACCCTACACTCTACACTCTATACCCTACACTCTATACCCTACACTCTATACCCTACACTCTACACTCTATACCCTACACTCTATACCCTACACTCTATACCCTACACTCTACACTCTATACCCTACACTCTATACCCTACACTCTACACTCTATACCCTACACTCTATACCATACACTCTATACCATATACTCTATACCCTACACTCTATACCCTACACTCTACACCCCACACTCTATACCCTACACTCTACACTCTATACCCTACACTCTATACCCTACACTCTATACCCTACACTCTATACTCTATACCCTACACTCTACACTATATACCCTACACACTATACCCTAAACTCTATACCCTACACTCTACACTCTATACCCTACACTCTACACCCTGCACTCTGTACCCTACACTCTATACCCTACACTCTACACTCTTTACCCTACACTCTATACCCTACACTCTATACCCTACAGTCTATACCCTACACTCTATACCCTACACTCTACACTCTATACCCTACACTCTATACCATACACTCTACACCCTACACTCTATACCATACACTCTATACCCTACACTTTACACTCTATACCCTACACTCTATACCATACACTCTACACTTTATACCCTACACTCTATACCATACACACTATACCCTACACTCTATACCCTACACTCTATACCCTACACTCTAATCCCTACACTCTAATCCCTACACTCTAATCCCTACACTCTAATCCCTACACTCTATACCCTACACTCTATACTCTACACTCTACACTCTATACCCTACACTCTAATCCCTACACTCTAATTCCTACACTCTACACTCCATACCCTACACTCTATACCCTACACTCTATACCCTACACTCTACACTCTATACCCTACACTCTATACCCTACACTCTACACTCTATACCCTACACTCTATACCCTACACTCTATAAAATACACTCTATACCCTACACTCTACACTCTATACCATACACTCTATACCCTACACTCTATACCATACACTCTATACCCTACACTCCACACCCTACACTCTTTACCTTACACTCTATACCCTACACTCTAAAATCTATACCCTACACTCTATACCCTACACTCTATACCCTATACCCTACACTCTATACACTACACTCTATACCATACACGCTATACTCTATACACTACACTCTATACCATACACTCTACATCCTACACTCTACACCACTCTACACCCCACACTCTACACCCTACACCCTACACTCTATACCCTACACTCTACACCATACACTCTATACCCTATACCCTATACCCTACAATCTATACCCTACACTCTATACCCTACACTCTATACCCTACACTCTATACCCTACACTCTACACTCTATACCCTACACTCTATACCATACACTGTATACCCTACACTCTATACCCTACACTCTACACTCTATATCCTACACTCTATACCCTACACTTTACACTCTACACCCTACACTCTACATTCTATACCCTACACTCTAAACTCTACACTCTATAGCCTACACTCTATACCCTACACTCTATACCCTACACTCTACACTTTATACCCTACACTCTATACCATACACTCTATACCCTACACTCTACACTTTATACCCTACACTCTATACCATACACTCTATACCCTACACTCTATACCCTACACTATACACTCTATACCCTACACTCTACACTGTATACCATACACTCTATGCCCCACACTCTCTACCCTAAACTCTACATTCTATACCCTACACTCTACACCCTAAGCTCTATACCATACAATCTATACCCTACACTCTATACCCTACACTATACACTCTATACCCTACACTCTACACTGTATACCATACACTCTATGCCCCACACTCTATACCCTAAACTCTACACTCTATACCCTACACTCTATACCCTACACTCTAATCCCTACACTCTAATCCCTACACTCTAATCCCTACACTCTAATCCCTACACTCTATACCCTACACTCTATACTCTACACTCTACACTCTATACCCTACACTCTAATCCCTACACTCTAATCCCTACACTCTACACTCTATACCCTACACTCTATACCCTACACTCTATACCCTACACTCTACACTCTATACCCTACACTCTATAACCTACACTCTACACTCTATACCCTACACTCTATACCCTACACTCTATAAAATACACTCTATACCCTACACTCTACACTCTATACCATACACTCTATACCCTACACTCTATACCATACACTCTATACCCTACACTCTATACCCTACACTCCACACCCTACACTCTATACCTTACACTCTATACCCTACACTCTAAAATCTATACCCTACACTCTATACCCTACACTCTATACCCTATACCCTACACTCTATACACTACACTCTATACCATACACGCTATACTCTATACCCTACACTCTATACCATACACTCTACATCCTACACTCTACACCACTCTACACCCCACACTCTACAACCTACACCCTACACTCTATACCCTACACTCTACACCATACACTCTATACCCTATACCCTATACCCTACAATCTATACCCTACACTCTATACCCTACACTCTATACCCTACACTCTATACCCTACACTCTACACTCTATACCCTACACTCTATACCATACACTGTATACCCTACACTCTAAACCCTACACTCTACACTCTATATCCTACACTCTATACCCTACACTTTACACTCTACACCCTACACTCTACATTCTATACCCTACACTCTAAACTCTACACTCTATAGCCTACACTCTATACCCTACACTCTATACCCTACACTCTACACTTTATACCCTACACTCTATACCATACACTCTATACCCTACACTCTACACTTTATACCCTACACTCTATACCATACACTCTATACCCTACACTCTATACCCTACACTATACACTCTATACCCTACACTCTACACTGTATACCATACACTCTATGCCCCACACTCTCTACCCTAAACTCTACATTCTATACCCTACACTCTACACCCTAAGCTCTATACCATACAATCTATACCCTACACTCTATACCCTACACTATACACTCTATACCCTACACTCTACACTGTATACCATACACTCTATGCCCCACACTCTATACCCTAAACTCTACACTCTATACCCTACACTCTATACCCTACACTCTAATCCCTACACTCTAATCCCTACACTCTAATCCCTACACTCTAATCCCTACACTCTATACCCTACACTCTATACTCTACACTCTACACTCTATACCCTACACTCTAATCCCTACACTCTAATCCCTACACTCTACACTCTATACCCTACACTCTATACCCTACACTCTATACCCTACACTCTACACTCTATACCCTACACTCTATACCCTACACTCTACACTCTATACCCTACACTCTATACCCTACACTCTATAAAATACACTCTATACCCTACACTCTACACTCTATACCATACACTCTATACCCTACACTCTATACCATACACTCTATACCCTACACTCTATACCCTACACTCCACACCCTACACTCTATACCTTACACTCTATACCCTACACTCTAAAATCTATACCCTACACTCTATACCCTACACTCTATACTCTATACCCTACACTCTATACACTACACTCTATACCATACACGCTATACTCTATACCCTACACTCTATACCATACACTCTACATCCTACACTCTACACCACTCTACACCCCACACTCTACAACCTACACCCTACACTCTATACCCTACACTCTACACCATACACTCTATACCCTATACCCTATACCCTACAATCTATACCCTACACTCTATACCCTACACTCTATACCCTACACTCTATACCCTACACTCTACACTCTATACCCTACACTCTATACCATACACTGTATACCCTACACTCTATACCCTACACTCTACACTCTATATCCTACACTCTATACCCTACACTTTACACTCTACACCCTACACTCTACATTCTATACCCTACACTCTAAACTCTACACTCTATAGCCTACACTCTATACCCTACACTCTATACCCTACACTCTACACTTTATACCCTACACTCTATACCATACACTCTATACCCTACACTCTACACTTTATACCCTACACTCTATACCATACACTCTATACCCTACACTCTATACCCTACACTATACACTCTATACCCTACACTCTACACTGTATACCATACACTCTATGCCCCACACTCTCTACCCTAAACTCTACATTCTATACCCTACACTCTACACCCTAAGCTCTATACCATACAATCTATACCCTACACTCTATACCCTACACTCTATACCCTACACCCTACGCTCTATACGCTACACTCTATAACCTACACTCTATACCCTACACTCTATACCCTACACTCTACACTTTATACCCTACACTCTATACCATACACTCTATACCCTACACTCTATACCCTACACTCTATACCCTACACTATACACTCTATACCCTACACTCTACACTGTATACCATACACTCTATGCCCCACACTCTATACCCTAAACTCTACACTCTATACCCTACACTCTACACCCTAAGCTCTATACCCTACACTCTATACCCTACACTCTATACCCTACACTCTATACCCTACACTCTATACCCTACACCCTACGCTCTATACGCTACACTCTATACCCTACACTATACACTCTATACCCTACACTCTACACTGTATACCATACACTCTATGCCCCACACTCTATACCCTAAACTCTACACTCTATACCCTACACTCTACACCCTAAGCTCTATACCCTACACTCTATACCCTATACTCTACACTCTATACCCTACACTCTATACCCTACACCCTACGCTCTATACGCTACACTCTATACCCTACACTCTACACTCTACATTGTATACCATACACTCTATGCCCCACACTCTATACCCTAAACTCTACACTCTATACCCTACACTCTACACCCTAAACTCTATACCATACACTCTATACCCTACACTCTACACTCTATACCCTACACTCTATACCCTACACCCTACGCTCTATACGCTACAATCTATACCCTACACTCTACACTCTACACTGTATACCATACACTCTATGCCCCACACTCTATACCCTAAACCCTACACTCTATACCCTACACTCTACACTCTATACCCTACACTCTATACCCTACACTCTATACCATACACTCTATACCATATACTCTATACCCTATACTCTATACCCTACACTCTACACCCTACACTCTATACCCTACACTCTACACTCTATACCCTACACTCTATACCCTACACTCTATACCCTACACTCTATACCCTACACTCTATACCCTACACTCTATACTCTATACCCTACACTCTACACTATATACCCTACACACTATACCCTAAACTCTATACCCTACACTCTACACTCTATACCCTACACTCTACACCCTGCACTATGTACCCTACACTCTATACCCTACACTCTACACTCTGTACCCTACACTCTATACCCTACACTCTATACCCTACACTCTATACCCTACACTCTATACCCTACACTCTACACTCTATACCCTACACTCTATACCATACACTCTACATCCTACACTCTATACCATACACTCTATATCCTACACTTTACACTCTATACCCTACACTCTATACCATACACTCTACACTTTATACCCTACACTCTATACCATACACACTATACCCTACACTCTATACCCTACACTCTATACCCTACACTCTATACCCTACACTCTAATCCCTACACTCTAATCCCTACACTCTAATCCCTACACTCTAATCCCTACACTCTAATCCCTACACTCTATACCCTACACTCTATACTCTACACTCTACACTCTATACCCTACACTCTAATCCCTACACTCTAATCCCTACACTCTACACTCTATACCCTACTCTCTATACCCTACACTCTATACCCTACACTCTACACTCTATACCCTACACTCTATACCCTACACTCTACACTCTATACCCTACACTCTATACCCTACACTCTATAAAATACACTCTATACCCTACACTCTACACTCTATACCATACACTCTATACCCTACACTCTATACCATACACTCTATACCCTACACTCTATACCCTACACTCCACACCCTACACTCTATACCTTACACTCTATACCCTACACTCTAAAATCTATACCCTACACTCTATACCCTACACTCTATACCCTATACCCTACACTCTATACACTACACTCTATACCATACACGCTATACTCTATACCCTACACTCTATACCATACACTCTACATCCTACACTCTACACCACTCTACACCCCACACTCTACACCCTACACCCTACAATCTATACCCTACACTCTACACCATACACTCTATACCCTAAACCCTATACCCTACAATCTATACCCTACACTCTATACCCTACACTCTATACCCTACACTCTATACCCTACACTCTACACTCTATACCCTACACTCTATACCATACACTGTATACCCTACACTCTATACCCTACACTCTACACTCTATATCCTACACTCTATACCCTACACTTTACAATCTACACCCTACACTCTACATTCTATACCCTACACTCTAAACTCTACACTCTATAGCCTACACTCTATACCCTACACTCTATACCCTACACTCTACACTTTATACCCTACACTCTATACCATACACTCTATACCCTACACTCTACACTTTATACCCTACACTCTATACCATACACTCTATACCCTACACTCTATACCCTACACTATACACTCTATACCCTACACTCTACACTGTATACCATACACTCTATGCCCCACACTCTCTACCCTAAACTCTACATTCTATACCCTACACTCTACACCCTAAGCTCTATACCATACAATCTATACCCTACACTCTATACCCTACACTCTATACCCTACACTCTATACCCTACACTCTATACCCTACACCCTACGCTCTATACGCTACACTCTATAACCTACACTCTATACCCTACACTCTATACCCTACACTCTACACTTTATACCCTACACTCTATACCATACACTCTATACCCTACACTCTATACCCTACACTCTATACCCTACACTCTACACTCTATACCCTACACTCTACACTGTATACCATACACTCTATGCCCCACACTCTATACCCTAAACTCTACACTCTATACCCTACACTCTACACCCTAAGCTCTATACCCTACACTCTATACCCTACACTCTATACCCTACACTCTATACCCTACACTCTATACCCTACACTCTATACCCTACACCCTACGCTCTATACGCTACACTCTATACCCTACACTATACACTCTATACCCTACACTCTACACTGTATACCATACACTCTATGCCCCACACTCTATGCCCTAAACTCTACACTCTATACCCTACACTCTACACCCTAAGCTCTATACCCTACACTCTATACCCTACACTCTACACTCTATACCCTACACCCTACGCTCTATACGCTACACTCTATACCCTACACTATACACTCTATACCCTACACTCTACACTGTATACCATACACTCTATGCCCGACACTCTATACCCTAAACTCTACACTCTATACCCTACACTCTACACCCTAAACTCTATACCATACACTCTATACCCTACATTCTACACTCTATACCCTACACTCTACACTCTATACCCTACACTCTATACCATACACTCTATACCCTACACTCTACACTCTATACCCTACACTCTATACCCTACACTCTATACCCTACACTCTACACTCTATACCCTACAGTCTATACCCTACACTCTACACTCTATACCCTACACTCTATACCCTACACACTATACCATACACTCTATACCATATACTCTATACCCTACACTCTATACCCTACACTCTACACCCTACACTCTATACCCTACACTCTACACTCTATACCCTACACTCTATACCCTACACTCTATACCCTACACTCTATACCCTACACTCTACACTCTATACCCTACACTCTACACTATATACCCTACACACTATACCCTAAACTCTATACCCTACACTCTACACTCTATACCCTACACTCTACACCCTGCACTCTGTACCCTACACTGTATACCCTACACTCTACACTCTGTACCCTACACTCTATACCCTACACTCTATACCCTACACTCTATTGCCTACACTCTATACCCTACACTCTATACCCTACACTCTACACTCTATACCCTACACTCTATACCATACACTCTACACCCTACACTCTATACCATACACTCTATACCCTACACTTTACACTCTATACCCTACACTCTATACCATACACTCTACACTTTATACCCTACACTCTATACCATACACACTATACCCTACACTCTATACCCTACACTCTATACCCTACACTCTAATCCCTACACTCTAATCCCTACACTCTAATCCCTACACTCTAATCCCTACACTCTATACCCTACACTCTATACTCTACACTCTACACTCTATACCCTACACTCTAATCCCTACACTCTAATCCCTACACTCTACACTCTATACCCTACACTCTATACCCTACACTCTATACCCTACACTCTACACTCTATACCCTACACTCTATACCCTACAATCTACACTCTATACCCTACACTCTATACCCTACACTCTATAAAATACACTCTATACCCTACACTCTACACTCTATACCATACACTCTATACCCTACACTCTATACCATACACTCTATACCCTACACTCCACACCCTACACTCTATACCTTACACTCTATACTCTACACTCTAAAATCTATACCCTACACTCTATACCCTACACTCTATACCCTATACCCTACACTCTATACACTACACTCTATACCATACACGCTATACTCTATACCCTACACTCTATACCATACACTCTACATCCTACACTCTACACCACTCTACACCCCACACTCTGCACCCTACACCCTACACTCTATACCCTACACTCTACACCATACACTCTATACCCTATACCCTATACCCTACAATCTATACCCTACACTCTATACCCTACACTCTATACCCTACACTCTACACTCTATACCCTACACACTATACCATACACTGTATACCCTACACTCTATACCCTACACTCTACACTCTATATCCTACACTCTATACCCTACACTTTACACTCTACACCCTACACTCTACATTCTATACCCTACACTCTAATCTCTACACTCTATAGCCTACACTCTATACCTTACACTATATACCCTACACTCTACACTTTATACCCTACACTCTATACCATACACTCTATACCCTACACTCTACACTTTATACCCTACACTCTATACCATACACTCTATACCCTACACTCTATACCCTACACTCTACACCCTACACTCTATACCCTACACTCTACACTCTATACCCTACACTCTATACCCTACACTCTATACCCTACACTCTATACCCTACACTCTACACTCTATACCCTACACTCTACACTATATACCCTACACACTATACCCTAAACTCTATACCCTACACTCTACACTCTATACCCTACACTCTACACCCTGCACTCTGTACCCTACACTCTATACCCTACACTCTACACTCTGTACCCTACACTCTATACCCTACACTCTATACCCTACACTCTATAGCCTACACTCTATACCCTACACTCTATACCCTACACTCTACACTCTATACCCTACACTCTATACCATACACTCTACACCCTACACTCTATACCATACACTCTATACCCTACACTTTACACTCTATACCCTACACTCTATACCATACACTCTACACTTTATACCCTACACTCTATACCCTACACTCTATACCCTACACTCTATACCCTACACCCTACGCTCTATACGCTACACTCTATACCCTACACTATACACTCTATACCCTACACTCTACACTGTATACCATACACTCTATGCCCCACACTCTATACCCTAAACTCTACACTCTATACCCTACACTCTACACCCTAAGCTCTATACCCTACACTCTATACCCTACACTCTACACTCTATACCCTACACTCTATACCCTTCACCCTACGCTCTATACGCTACACTCTATACCCTACACTCTACACTCTACACTGTATACCATACACTCTATGCCCCACACTCTATACCCTAAACTCTACACTCTATACCCTACACTCTACACCCTAAACTCTATACCATACACTCTATACCCTACACTCTACACTTTATACCCTACACTCTATACCATACACTCTATACCCTACACTCTACACTTTATACCCTACACTCTATACCATACACTCTATACCCTACACTCTATACCCTACACTATACACTCTATACCCTACACTCTACACTGTATACCATACACTCTATGCCCCACACTCTCTACCCTAAACTCTACATTCTATACCCTACACTCTACACCCTAAGCTCTATACCATACACTCTATACCCTACACTCTATACCCTACACTCTATACCCTACACTCTATACCCTACACCCTACGCTCTATACGCTACACTCTATAACCTACACTCTATACCCTACACTCTATACCCTACACTCTATACCCTACACTCTACACCCTACACTCTATGCCCTACACTCTATACCCTACACTCTATACCCTACACTCTACACTCTATACCATACACTCTATACCATACAATCTATACACTGCACTCTATACCCTAAACTCTACACTCTATACCCTACACTCTATAACATACACTCTATACACTACACTCTATATCTTACACTCTATACCCTACACTTTGCACTCTACACCCTACACTCTACACTCTACATTCTATACCCTACACTCTATACTCCACACTCTATTCCCTACACTCTATACCCTACACTCTATACCCTACACTCTACACTATATACTCTACACTCTATAGCCTACACTCTATACCCTACACTCTATACCCTACACTCTATACCCTACACTCTATACCCTACACTCTATACCCTACACACTATACCATACACTCTATACCCTACACTCTACAACCTGCACTCTATACCCTACACTCTATACCCTACACCCTACACTTTATACCCTACACTCTATACCCTACACTCTATACCCTACACTCTATACCCTACACTCTACACCCTACACTCTACACTCTACACTCTATACCCTACACTCTACACCCTGCACTCTGTACCCTACACTCTACACTCTTTACCCTACACTCTATACCTTACACTCTATACCCTACACTCTAAAATCTATACCCTACACTCTATACCCTACACTCTATACCCTATACCCTACACTCTATACACTACACTCTATACCATACACGCTATACTCTATACCCTACACTCTATACCATACACTCTATATCCTACACTCTACACCACTCTACACCCCACACTCTACACCCTACACCCTACACTCTATACCCTACACTCTACACCATACACTCTATACCCTATACCCTATACCCTACAATCTATACCCTACACTCTATACCCTACACTCTATACCCTACACTCTATACCCTACACTCTACACTCTATACCCTACACTCTATACCATACACTGTATACCCTACACTCTATACCCTACACTCTACACTTTATACCCTACACTTTATACCATACACTCTATACCCTACACTCTACACTTTATACCCTACACTCTATACCATACACTCTATACCATACACTCTATACCCTACACTATACACTCTATACCCTACACTCTACACTGTATACCATACACTCTATGCCCCACACTCTCTACCCTAAACTCTACATTCTATACCCTACACTCTACACCCTAAGCTCTATACCATACACTCTATACCCTACACTCTATACCCTACACTCTATACCCTACACTCTATACCCTACACCCTACGCTCTATACGCTACACTCTATAACCTACACTCTATACCCTACACTCTATACCCTACACTCTACACCCTACACTCTATGCCCTACACTCTATACCCTACACTCTATACCCTACACTCTACACTCTATACCATACACTCTATACCATACAATCTATACACTACACTTTATACCCTAAACTCTACACCCTATACCCTACACTCTATAACATACACTCTATACACTACACTCTATATCTTACACTCTATACCCTACACTTTGCACTCTACACCCTACACTCTACACTCTACATTCTATACTTACACTCTATACTCCACACTCTATACCCTACACTCTATACCCTACACTCTATACCCTACACTCTACACTATATACTCTACACTCTATAGCCTACACTCTATACCCTACACTCTATACCCTACACTCTATACCCTACACTCTATACCCTACACTTTATACCCTACACCCTATACCATACACTCTATACCCTACACTCTACAACCTGCACTCTATACCCTACACTCATTCAAGATTCAAGATTCAAAGAAGCTTTATTGGCAGGACCAAATACACATCAGTTTTGCCAAAGCAAGTGTATAGAGGCAATAGGGATAGGGACTGAGGGGATGTTGGGTAGGAGCTGTGGGGGGAGGTGGATGGGGCAGATCCAGGTTGGGGGCTGTAGTCCATGGCATAGGGGAGGTGGATGGGGCAGATCCAGGTTGGGGGCTATAGTCCATGGCATAGGGGAGGTGGATGGGGCAGGTTCAGGTTGGGGGCTATAGTCCATGGCATAGGGGAGGTGGATGGGGCAGGTCCATTGTGGGGGCTATAGTCCATGGCATAGGGGAGGTGGATGGGGCAGATCCAGGTTGGGGGCTATAGTCCATGGCATCATAGTTCTCTTTCTCGCAGTCTATGGCATTCGCTCACATACCGCGCTGCTATCTCCACCGCTCTCTCTTCTTCTCCCAGCAAGATATATGTTTTCTCTTCCTCCTTCATGGTGATGAAGTCTGGGAAGAGATGTGAGAGTCTCCTGAAGTGAGTGTCCCTCACTGCTGAGTATTTGGAGCAGTGTAGCAGGAAGTGGGTTTCGTCCTCTATGGCCTCCTGGTCACAGTGTTGGCACAGTCTTTCCTCCCTGGGCTTGTAGCTCTGCCTGTGTCGGCCACATTCGATGGCCAGACTGTGGGCGCTGAGTCTATATCGGCTCAGGATCTGGCGGTCTCTGGGGTCCGGGAGTTTCTCCAGATATGGGGCCAGTCTGTAGTCTCTCTGTAGGCTCCGGTACATGGTCAGTTTCTGTGAGCTGATGATATCATTCTTCCAGTCACTGACATACCTCTCCTGGCCTTCATCTGCCATCTTCCTAATTCCGGCTTTTGTCAGGTTGTTGTGATTGGTTGAGACTCTATACCCTACACCCTACACTTTATACCCTACACTCTATACCCTACACTCTATACCCTACACTCTATACCCTACACTCTACAACCTACACTCTACACTCTATACCCTACACTCTACACCCTGCACTCTGTACCCTACACTCTACACTCTTTACCCTACACTCTATACCCTACACTCTATACCCTACACTCTATACCCTACACTCTACACTTTATACCCTACACTCTATACCATACACTCTATACCCTACACTCTACACTTTATACCCTACACTCTATACCATACACTCTATACCCTACACTCTATACCCTACACTATACACTCTATACCCTACACTCTACACTGTATACCATACACTCTATGCCCCACACTCTCTACCCTAAACTCTACACTCTATACCCTACACTCTATACCATACACTCTACAGCCTACACTCTACACCCTACACTCTACACCCTACACTCTACACCCTACACTCTATACCCTACACTATACACTCTATACCCTACACTCTACACTCTACACTGTATACCATACACTCTATGCCCCACACTCTATACCCTAAACTCTACACTCTATATCCTACACTCTACACCCTAAGCTCTATACCCTACACTATATACCCTACACTCTACACTCTATACCCTACACTCTATACCCTACACTCTATACCATACACTCTACACCCTACACTCTACACCCTACACTCTATACCCTACACTCTATACCCTACACTCTACACTCTATACCCTACACTCTATACCATACACTGTATACCCTACACTCTATACCCTACACTCTATACCCTACACTCTATACCCTACACTCTATACCCTACACTCTACACCCTACACTCTATAACATACACTCTATACCCTACACTCTATAACATACACTCTATACACTACACTCTATACCCTACACTTTACACTCTACATTCTATACCCTACACTCTATACCCTACACTCTATACTCTACACTCTATAGCCTACACTCTATAGCCTACACTCTATAGCCTACACTCTATATCCTACACCCTACACTCTATACCCTACACTCTATACCCTACACTCTACACTCTATACCCTACACTGTATACCCTACACTCTACACTCTATACCCTACACTCTAATCCCTACACTCTACACTCTATACCCTACACTCTATACCTTACACTCTACACTCTATACCATACACTCTATACCCTACACTCTATACCCTACACTCTAAACTTTATACCCTACACTCTATACCATACACTCTATACCCTACACTCTATACCCTACACTATACACTCTATACCCTGCACTCTACACTGTATACCATACACTCTATGCCCCACACTCTATACCCTAAACTCTACACTCTATACCCTACACTCTACACCCTAAGCTCTATACCCTACACTCTACACTCTATACCCTACACTCTATACCATACACTCTATACCCTACACCCTACACTCTATACCCTACACTCTATACCCTACACTCTACACCCTACACTCTACACCTTACACTCTATACCCTATACCCTACACTCTATACCCTACACTCTATACCCTACACTCTATACCCTACACTCTATACCCTACACTCTATACTCTATACCCTACACTCTATAGCCTACACTCTATACCCTACAGTATATACCCTACACTCTATACCCTACACTCTACACCTTACACCCTACACTCTATTCCCTACACTCTATACCCTACACTCTATACCCTACACTCTATACCCTACACTCTATACCCTACACTCTACACTCTATACCCTACACCCTACACTCTATACCCTACACTCTACACCCTATACTCTATACGCCACACTCTATACCCTACACCCTACACTCTATACCCTACACTCTACACTCTATACCCTACACTCTACACCCTACACTCCATACCCTACACTCTATACCCTACACCCTACACTCTACACTCTATACCCTACACTCTACACTCTACTCCCTACAGTCTACACTCTATACCCTACACTCTACACTCTATACCCTACACTCTACTCCCTACACTCTATACCCTACACTCTACACCCTACACTCTACACCCTACACTCTATACCCTACACTCTATACCCTACACTCTATACCCTACACTCTACACCCTACACTCTACACCCTACAATCTATACCCTACACTCTATACCCTACACTCTATACCCTACACTCTATACGCTACACTCTACACCCTACACTCTACACCCTACACTCTACACCCTACACTCTGTACCCTACACTCTATACCCTACACTCTACACTCTTTACCCTACACTCTATACCCTACACTCTATACCCTACACCCTATACCCTACACTCTATACCCTACACTCTATACCCTACACTCTATACCCTACACTCTATACCCTACACTCTAAACTCTATACCCTACACTCTACACTCTATACCCTACACTCTATAACATACACTCTATACCCTACACTCTATACCCTACACTCTATACCCTACACTCTATACCATACACTCTACACCCTACACTCTAATCCCTACACCCTACACTCTATACCCTACACTCTATACCCTACACTCTATACCCTACACTCTACACTCTACACCCTACACTCTATACCTTGCACTCTATACCCTACACTCTATACCCTACACCCTACACTCTACACCCTACACTCTATACCCTACAATCTACACCCTACACTCTACACTCTATACCCTACCCTCTACACCCTGCACTCTGTACCCTACACTCTACACTCTTTACCCTACACTCTATACCCTACACTCTATACCCTACACTCTATACCCTACACTCTACACTCTATACCTTACACTCTATAAACTACACTCTATACCCTACACTCTAAACTCTATACCCTACACTCTATACCCTACACTCTATACCCTACACTCTATACCCTACACTCTACACTCTATACCCTACACTCTATACCCTACACTCTATACCCTACACTCTATACCCTACACTCTATACCCTACACTCTACACTCTATACCCTACACTCTATACAATACACTCTATACCCTACACTCTATACCCTACACTCTACACTCTATACCCTACACTCTATACCCTACACTTTACACTCTATACCCTACACTCTACACTATATACCCTACACTCTATACCCTACACTCTGCACTCTGTACCCTACACTCTATACCCTACACTCTACACTCTATAAACTACACTCTACACCCTACACTCTATACCCTACACTCTATACCCTACACCCTACACTCTACACTCTATACCCTACACTCTATACCCTACACTCTATACCCTACACTCTATACCCTACACTCTACACCCTACACTCTACACCCTACACTCTATACCCTACACTCTATACCCTACACTCTATACCCTACACTCTATACGCTACCCTCTACACCCTACACTCTACACCCTACACTCTACACCCTACACTCTGTACCCTACACTCTATACCCTACACTCTACACTCTTTACCCTACACTCTATACCCTACACTCTATACCCTACACTCTATACCCTACACTCTATACCCTACACTCTACACTCTATACCCTACACTCTATACCCTACACTCTATACCCTACACTCTATACCCTACACTCTACACTCTATACCCTACACTCTATACCCTACACTCTATACCCTACACTTTACACTCTATACCCTACACTCTACACTATATACCCTACACTCTATACCCTACACTCTGCACTCTGTACCCTACACTCTATACCCTACACTCTAAACCCTACACTCTATACCCTACACTCTATACCCTACACCCTACACTCTACACTCTATACCCTACACTCTACACTCTACTCCCTACACTCTACACTCTATACCCTACACTCTACACTCTATACCCTACACTCTACTCCCTACACTCTATACCCTACACTCTACACCCTACACTCTACACCCTACACTCTATACCCTACACTCTATACCCTACACTCTATACCCTACACCCTACACTCTACACCCTACACTCTATACCCTACACTCTATACCCTACACTCTATACCCTACACTCTATACCCTACACTCTATACGCTACACTCTACACCCTACACTCTACACTCTACACCCTACACTATGTACCCTACACTCTATACCCTACACTCTACACTCTTTACCCTACACTCTATACCCTACACTCTATACCCTGCACCCTATACCCTACACTCTATACCCTACACTCTATACCCTACACTCTATACCCTACACTCTAAACTCTATACCCTACACTCTACACTCTATACCCTACACTCTATAACATACACTCTATACCCTACACTCTATACCCTACACTCTATACCCTACACTCTATACCATACACTCTACACCCTACACTCTAATCCCTACACCCTACACTCTATACCCTACACTCTATACCCTACACTCTATACCCTACACTCTACACCCTACACTCTACACCCTACACTCTATACCCTGCACTCTATACCCTACACTCTATACCCTACACCATACACTCTACACCCTACACTCTATACCCTACACTCTACACCCTACACTCTACACTCTATACCCTACCCTCTACACCCTGCACTCTGTACCCTACACTCTACACTCTTTACCCTACACTCTATACCCTACACTCTATACCCTACACTCTATACCCTACACTCTATACCCTACACTCTACACTCTATACCCTACACTCTATACCTTACACTCTATACCCTACACTCTATACCCTACACTCTATACCCTACAATCTACACTCTATACCCTACACTCTATACCCTACACTCTATACCCTACACTCTATACCCTACACTCTACACTCTATACCCTACACTCTATACCCTACACTCTATACCCTACACTTTACACTCTTTACCCCACACTCTACACTATATACCCTACACTCTATACCCTACACTCTGCACTCTGTACCCTACACTCTATACCCTACACTCTACACTCTATACCCTACACTCTATACCCTACACTCTATACCCTACACTCTACACTCTATACCATACACTCTACACCCTACACTCTATACCATACACTCTATACCCTACACTCTACACTTTATACACTACACTCTATACCATACACTCTACACTGTATACCCTACACTCTATACCATACACTCTATACCCTACACTCTATACCCTACAATCTAATCCCTACACTCTACACTCTATACCCTACACTCTAAACCCTACACTCTACACTCTATACCCTACACTCTAATCCCTACACTCTACACCCTACACCCTACACTCTATACCCTACACTCTATACCCTACACTCTACACTCTATACCCTACACTCTATACCCTACACTCTACACTCTATACCCTACACTCTATACCATACACGCTATACCCTACACTCTATACCATACACTCTATACCCTACACTCTATACCCTACACTCTACACCCTACACTCTATACCTTACACTCTATACCCTACACTCTATACCCTACACTCTAAACTCTATACCCTAGACTCTACACTCTATACCCTATAACATACACTCTATACCCTACACTCTATACCCTACACTCTATACCGTACACTCTACACTCTATACCCTACACTCTATACCATACACTCTACACCATACACTCTACAGCATACACTCTATACCCTACACTCTACACTCTATACCCTACACTCTATACCCTACACTCTATACCATACACTCTACACCCTACACTCTATACCATACACTCTATACCCTACACTCTACACTCTATACCCTACACTCTATAACCTACACTCTATACCCTACACTATACACTCTATACCTTACACTCTACACCATACACTCTATACCCTATACCCTACAATCTATACCATACACTCTATACCCCACACTCTATACCCTACACTCTATACCCTACACTCTACACTCTATACCCTACACTCTATACCATACACTGTATACCCTACACTCTATACCCTACACTCTATACCCTACACTCTATACCCTACACTCTACACTCTACACCCTACACTCTATAACATACACTCTATACACTACACTCTATACCTTACACTCTACACTCTATACCCTACACTCTATAACATACACTCTATACACTACACTCTATACCCTACACTTTACACTCTACATTCTATACCTTACACTCTATACCCTACACTCTATACTCTACACTCTATAGCCTACACTCTATAGCCTACACTCTATATCCTACACCCTACACTCTATACCCTACACTCTATACCCTACACTCTACACTCTATACCCTACACTCTATACCCTACACTCTACACTCTATGCCCTACACTCTATACCCTACACTCTAATCCCTACACTCTACACTCTATACCCTACACTCTATACCCTACACTCTACACTCTATACCATACACTCTATACCCTACACTCTATACCCTACACTCTATAACCTACACTCTACACTCTATACCCTACACTCTATACCCTACACTCTATACCCTACACTTTACACTCTATACCCTACACTCTACACTATATACCCTACACTCTATACCCTACACTCTGCACTCTGTACCCTACACTCTATACCCTACACTCTACACTCTATACCCTACACTCTACACCCTACACTCTATACCCTACACTCTATACCCTACACCCTACACTCTACACTCTATACCCTACACTCTACACTCTACTCCCTACACTCTACACTCTATACCCTACACTCTACACTCTATACCCTACACTCTACTCCCTACACTCTATACCCTACACTCTACACCCTACACTCTACACCCTACACTCTATACCCTACACTCTATACCCTACACTCTATACCCTACACTCTATACCCTACACTCTACACCCTACACTCTACACCCTACACTCTATACCCTACACTCTATACCCCTCACTCTATACCCTACACTCTATACCCTACACTCTACACCCTACACTCTACACCCTACACTCTACACCCTACACTCTGTACCCTACACTCTATACCCTACACTCTACACTCTTTACCCTACACTCTATACCCTACACTCTATACCCTGCACCCTATACCCTACACTCTATACCCTACACTCTATACCCTACACTCTATACCCTACACTCTAAACTCTATACCCTACACTCTACACTCTATACCCTACACTCTATAACATACACTCTATACCCTACACTCTATACCCTACACTCTATACCCTACACTCTATACCATACACTCTACACCCTACACTCTAATCCCTACACCCTACACTCTATACCCTACACTCTATACCCTACACTCTATACCCTACACTCTACACCCTACACTCTACACTCTACACCCTACACTCTATACCCTGCACTCTATACCCTACACTCTATACCCTACACCCTACACTCTACACCCTACACTCTATACCCTACAATCTACACCCTACACTCTACACTCTATACCCTACCCTCTACACCCTGCACTCTGTACCCTACACTCTACACTCTTTACCCTACACTCTATACCCTACACTCTATACCCTACACTCTATACCCTACACTCTACACTCTATACCTTACACTCTATACCCTACACTCTATACCCTACACTCTAAACTCTATACCCTACACTCTATACCCTACACTCTATACCCTACACTCTATACCCTACACTCTACACTCTATACCCTACACTCTATACCCTACACTCTATACCCTACACTCTATACCCTACACTCTACACTCTATACCCTACACTCTATACCCTACACTCTATACCCTACACTCTGCACTCTGTACCCTACACTCTATACACTACACTCTACACTCTATACCCTACACTCTACACCCTACACTCTATACCCTACACTCTATACCCTACACCCTACACTCTACACTCTATACCCTACACTCTATACCCTACACTCTATACCCTACACTCTATACCCTACACTCTACACCCTACACTCTACACCCTACACTCTATACCCTACACTCTATACCCTACACTCTATACCCTACACTCTATACCCTACACTCTATACGCTACACTCTACACCCTACACTCTACACCCTACACTCTACACCCTACACTCTGTACCCTACACTCTATACCCTACACTCTACACTCTTTACCCTACACTCTATACCCTACACTCTATACCCTACACTCTATACCCTACACTCTACACTCTATACCCTACACTCTATACCCTACACTCTATACCCTACACTCTATACCCTACACTCTACACTCTATACCCTACACTCTATACCCTACACTCTATACCCTACACTTTACACTCTATACCCTACACTCTACACTATATACCCTACACTCTATACCCTACACTCTGCACTCTGTACCCTACACTCTATACCCTACACTCTACACTCTATACCCTACACTCTACACCCTACACTCTATACCCTACACTCTATACCCTACACCCTACACTCTACACTCTATACCCTACACTCTACACTCTACTCCCTACACTCTACACTCTATACCCTACACTCTACACTCTATACCCTACACTCTACTCCCTACACTCTATACCCTACACTCTACACCCTACACTCTACACCCTACACTCTATACCCTACACTCTATACCCTACACTCTATAACCTACACCCTACACTCTACACCCTACACTCTATACCCTACACTCTATACCCTACACTCTATACCCTACACTCTATACCCTACACTCTATACGCTACACTCTACACCCTACACTCTACACCCTACACTCTACACCCTACACTCTGTACCCTACACTCTATACCCTACACTCTACACTCTTTACCCTACACTCTATACCCTACACTCTAAACCCTGCACCCTATACCCTACACTCTATACCCTACACTCTATACCCTACACTCTATACCCTACACTCTAAACTCTATACCCTACACTCTACACTCTATACCCTACACTCTATAACATACACTCTATACCCTACACTCTATACCCTACACTCTATACCCTACACTCTATAACATACACTCTACACTCTACACTCTAATCCCTACACCCTACACTCTATACCCTACACTCTATACCCTACACTCTATACCCTACACTCTACACCCTACACTCTACACTCTACACCCTACACTCTATACCCTGCACTCTATACCCTACACTCTATACCCTACACCATACACTCTACACCCTACACTCTATACCCTACACTCTACACCCTACACTCTACACTCGATACCCTACCCTCTACACCCTGCACTCTGTACCCTACACTCTACACTCTTTACCCTACACTCTATACCCTACACTCTATACCCTACACTCTATACCCTACACTCTATACCCTACACTCTACACTCTATACCCTACACTCTATACCTTACACTCTATACCCTACACTCTATACCCTACACTCTATACCCTACAATCTACACTCTATACCCTACACTCTATACCCTACACTCTATACCCTACACTCTATACCCTACACTCTACACTCTATACCCTACACTCTATACCCTACACTCTATACCCTACACTTTACACTCTTTACCCCACACTCTACACTATATACCCTACACTCTATACCCTACACTCTGCACTCTGTACCCTACACTCTATACCCTACGCTCTACACTCTATACCCTACACTCTATACCCTACACTCTATACCCTACACTCTACACTCTATACCATACACTCTACACCCTACACTCTATACCATACACTCTATACCCTACACTCTACACTTTATAAGCTACACTCTATACCATACACTCTACACTGTATACCCTACACTCTATACCATACACTCTATACCCTACACTCTATACCCTACAATCTAATCCCTACACTCTACACTCTATACCCTACACTCTAAACCCTACACTCTACACTCTATACCCTACACTCTAATCCCTACACTCTACACCCTACACTCTACACCCTACACTCTATACCCTACACTCTATACCCTACACTCTACACTCTATACCCTACACTCTATACCCTACACTCTACACTCTATACCCTACACTCTATACCATACACGCTATACCCTACACTCTATACCATACACTCTATACCCTACACTCTATACCCTACACTCTACACCCTACACTCTATACCTTACACTCTATACCCTACACTCTATACCCTACACTCTAAACTCTATACCCTAGACTCTACACTCTATACCCTATAACATACACTCTATACCCTACACTCTATACCCTACACTCTATACCATACAATCTACACTCTATACCCTACACTCTATACCATACACTCTACACCATACACTCTACAGCATACACTCTATACCCTACACTCTACACTCTATACCCTACACTCTATACCCTACACTCTATACACTACACTCTATACACTACACTCTATACCCTACACTCTATACCATACACTCTACACCCTACACTCTATACCATACACTCTATACCCTACACTCTACACTCTATACCCTACACTCTGTAACCTACACTCTATACCCTACACTATACACTCTATACCTTACACTCTACACCATACACTCTATACCCTATACCCTACAATCTATACCCTACACTCTATACCCCACACTCTATACCCTACACTCTATACCCTACACTCTACACTCTATACCCTACACTCTATACCATACACTGTATACCCTACACTCTATACCCTACACTCTATACCCTACACTCTATACCCTACACTCTACACTCTACACCCTACACTCTATAACATACACTCTATACACTACACTCTATACCTTACACTCTACACTCTATACCCTACACTCTATAACATACACTCTATACACTACACTCTACACCCTACACTTTACACTCTACATTCTATACCTTACACTCTATACCCTACACTCTATACTCTACACTCTATAGCCTACACTCTATAGCCTACACTCGATAGCCTACACTCTATATCCTACACCCTACACTCTATACCCTACACTCTATACCTACACTCTACACTCTATACCCTACACTCTATACCCTACACTCTACACTCTATACCCTACACTCTATACCCTACACTCTAATCCCTACACTCTACACTCTATATTCTACACTCTATACCCTACACTCTACACTCTATACCGTACACTCTATACCCTACACTCTATACCCTACACTCTATACCCTACACTCTACACTCTATACCCTACACTCTATACCCTACACTCTATACCCTACACTTTACACTCTATACCCTACACTCTACACTATATACCCCACACTCTATACCCTACACTCTGCACTCTGTACCCTACACTCTATACCCTACACTCTACACTCTATACCCTACACTCTACACCCTACACTCTATACCCTACACTCTATACCCTACACCCTACACTCTACACTCTATACCCTACACTCTACACTCTACTCCCTACACTCTACACTCTATACCCTACACTCTACACTCTATACCCTACACTCTACTCCCTACACTCTATACCCTACACTCTACACCCTACACTCTACACCCTACACTCTATACCCTACACTCTATACCCTACACTCTATACCCTACACTCTATACCCTACACTCTATAACATACACTCTACACTCTACACTCTAATCCCTACACCCTACACTCTATACCCTACACTCTATACCCTACACTCTATACCCTACACTCTACACCCTACACTCTACACTCTACACCCTACACTCTATACCCTGCACTCTATACCCTACACTCTATACCCTACACCATACACTCTACACCCTACACTCTATACCCTACACTCTACACCCTACACTCTACACTCTATACCCTACCCTCTACACCCTGCACTCTGTACCCTACACTCTACACTCTTTACCCTACACTCTATACCCTACACTCTATACCCTACACTCTATACCCTACACTCTATACCCTACACTCTACACTCTATACCCTACACTCTATACCTTACACTCTATACCCTACACTCTATACCCTACACTCTATACCCTACAATCTACACTCTATACCCTACACTCTATACCCTACACTCTATACCCTACACTCTATACCCTACACTCTACACTCTATACCCTACACTCTATACCCTACACTCTATACCCTACACTTTACACTCTTTACCCCACACTCTACACTATATAACCTACACTCTATACCCTACACTCTGCACTCTGTACCCTACACTCTATACCCTACACTCTACACTCTATACCCTACACTCTATACCCTACACTCTATACCCTACACTCTACACTCTATACCATACACTCTACACCCTACACTCTATACCATACACTCTATACCCTACACTCTACACTTTATACACTACACTCTATACCATACACTCTACACTGTATACCCTACACTCTATACCATACACTCTATACCCTACACTCTATACCCTACAATCTAATCCCTACACTCTACACTCTATACCCTACACTCTAAACCCTACACTCTACACTCTATACCCTACACTCTAATCCCTACACTCTACACCCTACACTCTACACCCTACACTCTATACCCTACACTCTATACCCTACACTCTACACTCTATACCCTACACTCTATACCCTACACTCTACACTCTATACCCTACACTCTATACCATACACGCTATACCCTACACTCTATACCATACACTCTATACCCTACACTCTATACCCTACACTCTACACCCTACACTCTATACCTTACACTCTATACCCTACACTCTATACCCTACACTCTAAACTCTATACCCTAGACTCTACACTCTATACCCTATAACATACACTCTATACCCTACACTCTATACCCTACACTCTATACCATACAATCTACACTCTATACCCTACACTCTATACCATACACTCTACACCATACACTCTACAGCATACACTCTATACCCTACACTCTACACTCTATACCCTACACTCTATACCCTACACTCTATACACTACACTCTATACACTACACTCTATACCCTACACTCTATACCATACACTCTACACCCTACACTCTATACCATACACTCTATACCCTACACTCTACACTTTATACCCTACACTCTGTAACCTACACTCTATACCCTACACTATACACTCTATACCTTACACTCTACACCATACACTCTATACCCTATACCCTACAATCTATACCCTACACTCTATACCCCACACTCTATACCCTACACTCTATACCCTACACTCTACACTCTATACCCTACACTCTATACCATACACTGTATACCCTACACTCTATACCCTACACTCTATACCCTACACTCTATACCCTACACTCTACACTCTACACCCTACACTCTATAACATACACTCTATACACTACACTCTATACCTTACACTCTACACTCTATACCCTACACTCTATAACATACACTCTATACACTACACTCTATACCCTACACTTTACACTCTACATTCTATACCTTACACTCTATACCCTACACTCTATACTCTACACTCTATAGCCTACACTCTATAGCCTACACTCGATAGCCTACACTCTATATCCTACACCCTACACTCTATACCCTACACTCTATACCCTACACTCTACACTCTATACCCTACACTCTATACCCTACACTCTACACTCTATACCCTACACTCTATACCCTACACTCTAATCCCTACACTCTACACTCTATACCCTACACTCTATACCCTACACTCTACACTCTATACCATACACTCTATACCCTACACTCTATACCCTACACTCTACACTCTATACCCTACACTCTATACCCTACACTCTATACCCTACACTTTACACTCTATACCCTACACTCTACACTATATACCCTACACTCTATACCCTACACTCTGCACTCTGTACCCTACACTCTATACCCTACACTCTACACTCTATACCCTACACTCTACACCCTACACTCTATACCCTACACTCTATACCCTACACCCTACACTCTACACTCTATACCCTACACTCTACACTCTACTCCCTACACTCTACACTCTATACCCTACACTCTACACTCTATACCCTACACTCTACTCCCTACACTCTATACCCTACACTCTACACCCTACACTCTACACCCTACACTCTATACCCTACACTCTATACCCTACACTCTATACCCTACACTCTATACCCTACACTCTACACCCTACACTCTATACCCTACACTCTATACCCTACACTCTATACCCTACACTCTATACCCTACACTCTATACGCTACACTCTACACCCTACACTCTACACCCTACACTCTACACCCTACACTCTGTACCCTACACTCTATACCCTACACTCTACACTCTTTACCCTACACTCTATACCCTACACTCTATACCCTGCACCCTATACCCTACACTCTATACCCTACACTCTATACCCTACACTCTATACCCTACACTCTATACCCTACACTCTACACTCTATACCCTACACTCTATAACATACACTCTATACCCTACACTCTATACCCTACACTCTATACCATACACTCTACACCCTACACTCTAATCCCTACACCCTACACTCTATACCCTACACTCTATACCCTACACTCTATACCCTACACTCTACACCCTACACTCTACACTCTACACCCTACACTCTATACCCTGCACTCTATACCCTACACTCTATACCCTACACCATACACTCTACACCCTACACTCTATACCCTACACTCTACACCCTACACTCTACACTCTATACCCTACCCTCTACACCCTGCACTCTGTACCCTACACTCTACACTCTTTACCCTACACTCTATACCCTACACTCTATACCCTACACTCTATACCCTACACTCTATACCCTACACTCTACACTCTATACCCTACACTCTATACCTTACACTCTATACCCTACACTCTATACCCTACACTCTATACCCTACACTCTACACTCTATACCCTACACTCTATACCCTACACTCTATACCCTACACTCTATACCATACACTCTACACTCTATACCCTACACTCTATACCCTACACTCTATACCCTACACTTTACACTCTTTACCCCACACTCTACACTATATACCCTACACTCTATACCCTACACTCTGCACTCTGTACCCTACACTCTATACCCTACACTCTACACTCTATACCCTACACTCTATACCCTACACTCTATACCCTACACTCTACACTCTATACCATACACTCTACACCCTACACTCTATACCATACACTCTATACCCTACACTCTACACTTTATACCCTACACTCTATACCATACACTCTACACTGTATACCCTACACTCTATACCATACACTCTATACCCTACACTCTATACCCTACAATCTAATCCCTACACTCTACACTCTATACCCTACACTCTAAACCCTACACTCTACACTCTATACCCTACACTCTAATCCCTACACTCTACACCCTACACTCTACACCCTACACTCTATACCCTACACTCTATACCCTACACTCTACACTCTATACCCTACACTCTATACCCTACACTCTACACTCTATACCCTACACTCTATACCATACACGCTATACCCTACACTCTATACCATACACTCTATACCCTACACTCTATACCCTACACTCTACACCCTACACTCTATACCTTACACTCTATACCCTACACTCTATACCCTACACTCTAAACTCTATACCCTACACTCTACACTCTATACCCTATAACATACACTCTATACCCTACACTCTATACCCTACACTCTATACCGTACACTCTACACTCTATACCCTACACTCTATACCATACACTCTACACCATACACTCTACAGCATACACTCTATACCCTACACTCTACACTCTATACCCTACACTCTATACCCTACACTCTATACACTACACTCTATACACTACACTCTATACCCTACACTCTATACCATACACTCTACACCCTACACTCTATACCATACACTCTATACCCTACACTCTACACTCTATACCCTACACTCTATAACCTACACTCTATACCCTACACTCTATACCCTACACTATACACTCTATACCTTACACTCTACACCATACACTCTATACCATATACCCTACAATCTATACCCTACACTCTATACCCCACACTCTATACCCTACACTCTATACCCTACACTCTACACTCTATACCCTACACTCTATACCATACACTGTATACCCTACACTCTATACCCTACACTCTATACCCTACACTCTATACCCTACACTCTACACTCTACACCCTACACTCTATAACATACACTCTATACACTACACTCTATACCTTACACTCTACACTCTATACTCTACACTCTATAACATACACTCTATACACTACACTCTATACCCTACACTTTACACTCTACATTCTATACCCTACACTCTATACCCTACACTCTATACTCTACACTCTATAGCCTACACTCTATAGCCTACACTCGATAGCCTACACTCTATATCCTACACCCTACACTCTATACCCTACACTCTATACCCTACACTCTACACTCTATACCCTACACTCTATACCCTACACTCTACACTCTATACCCTACACTCTATACCCTACACTCTAATCCCTACACTCTACACTCTATACCCTACACTCTATACCCTACACTCTACACTCTATACCATACACTCTATACCCTACACTCTATACCCTACACTCTACACCATACACTCTACACCATACACTCTACACCATACACTCTATAGCATACACTCTATACCCTACACGATACACTCTATACCCTACACTCTATACCCTACACTCTATACCCTACACTATACACTCTATACCCTACACTCTACACCCTACACTCTATACCCTACACTCTACAACCTGCACTCCATACCCTACACTCTACACCCTACACTCTATACCCTACACTCTATACCCTACACTCTATACCCTACACTCTACACTCTATACCCTACACTCTACACCCTACACTCTATACCCTACACTCTATACCCTACACCCTACACTCTACACTCTATACCCTACACTCTACACTCTACTCCCTACACTCTACACTCTATACCCTACACTCTACACTCTATACCCTACACTCTACTCCCTACACTCTATACCCTACACTCTACACCCTACACTCTACACCCTACACTCTATACCCTACACTCTATACCCTACACTCTATACCCTACACTCTATACCCTACACTCTACACCCTACACTCTACACCCTACACTCTATACCCTACACTCTATACCCTACACTCTATACCCTACACTCTATACCCTACACTCTATACGCTACACTCTACACCCTACACTCTACACCCTACACTCTACACCCTACACTCTGTACCCTACACTCTATACAATACACTCTACACTCTTTACCCTACACTCTATACCCTACACTCTATACCGTACACCCTCTACCCTACACTCTATACCCTACACTCTATACCCTACACTCTATACCCTACACTCTATACCCTACACTCTAAACTCTATACCCTACACTCTACACTCTATACCCTACACTCTATAACATACATTCTATACCCTACACTCTATACCCTACACTCTATACCATACACTCTACACCCTACACTCTAATCCCTACACCCTACACTCTATACCTTACACTCTATAACCTACACTCTATACCCTACACTCTACACCCTACACTCTACACTCTACACCCTACACTCTATACCCTGCACTCTATACCCTACACTCTATACCCTACACCCTACACTCTACACCCTACACTCTATACCCTACACTCTACACCCTACACTCTATACCCTACACTCTACACTCTATACCATACACTCTACACCCTACACTCTATACCATACACTCTATACCCTACACTCTACACTTTATACCCTACACTCTATACCATACACTCTACACTGTATACCCTACACTCTATACCATACACTCTATACCCTACACTCTATACCCTACAATCTAATCCCTACACTCTACACTCTATACCCTACACTCTAAACCCTACACTCTACACTCTATACCCTACACTCTAATCCCTACACTCTACACCCTACACTCTACACCCTACACTCTATACCCTACACTCTATACCCTACACTCTACACTCTATACCCTACACTCTATACCCTACACTCTACACTCTTTACCCTACACTCTATACCATACACGCTATACCCTACACTCTATACCATACACTCTATACCCTACACTCTATACCCTACACTCTACACCCTACACTCTATACCTTACACTCTATACCCTACACTCTATACCCTACACTCTAAACTCTATACCCTACACTCTACACTCTATACCCTATAACATACACTCTATACCCTACACTCTATACCCTACACTCTATACCGTACACTCTACACTCTATACCCTACACTCTATACCATACACTCTACACCATACACTCTACAGCATACACTCTATACCCTACACTCTACACTCTATACCCTACATTCTATACCCTACACTCTATACACTACACTCTATACACTACACTCTATACCCTACACTCTATACCATACACTCTACACCCTACACTCTATACCATACACTCTATACCCTACACTCTACACTTTATACCCTACACTCTGTAACCTACACTCTATACCCTACACTATACACTCTATACCTTACACTCTACACCATACACTCTATACCCTATACCCTACAATCTATACCCTACACTCTATACCCCACACTCTATACCCTACACTCTATACCCTACACTCTACACTCTATACCCTACACTCTATACCATACACTGTATACCCTACACTCTATACCCTACACTCTATACCCTACACTCTATACCCTACACTCTACACTCTACACCCTACACTCTATAACATACACTCTATACACTACACTCTATACCTTACACTCTACACTCTATACCCTACACTCTATAACATACACTCTATACACTACACTCTATACCCTACACTTTACACTCTACATTCTATACCTTACACTCTATACCCTACACTCTATACTCTACACTCTATAGCCTACACTCTATAGCCTACACTCGATAGCCTACACTCTATATCCTACACCCTACACTCTATACCCTACACTCTATACCCTACACTCTACACTCTATACCCTACACTCTATACCCTACACTCTACACTCTATACCCTACACTCTATACCCTACACTCTAATCCCTACACTCTACACTCTATACCCTACACTCTATACCCTACACTCTACACTCTATACCATACACTCTATACCCTACACTCTATACCCTACACTCTATACCCTACACTCTACACTCTATACCCTACACTCTATACCCTACACTCTATACCCTACACTTTACACTCTATACCCTACACTCTACACTATATACCCTACACTCTATACCCTACACTCTGCACTCTGTACCCTACACTCTATACCCTACACTCTACACTCTATACCCTACACTCTACACCCTACACTCTATACCCTACACTCTATACCCTACACCCTACACTCTACACTCTATACCCTACACTCTACACTCTACTCCCTACACTCTACACTCTATACCCTACACTCTACACTCTATACCCTACACTCTACTCCCTACACTCTATACCCTACACTCTACACCCTACACTCTACACCCTACACTCTATACCCTACACTCTATACCCTACACTCTATACCCTACACTCTATACCCTACACTCTACACCCTACACTCTATACCCTACACTCTATACCCTACACTCTATACCCTACACTCTATACCCTACACTCTATACGCTACACTCTACACCCTACACTCTACACCCTACACTCTACACCCTACACTCTGTACCCTACACTCTATACCCTACACTCTACACTCTTTACCCTACACTCTATACCCTACACTCTATACCCTGCACCCTATACCCTACACTCTATACCCTACACTCTATACCCTACACTCTATACCCTACACTCTATACCCTACACTCTACACTCTATACCCTACACTCTATAACATACACTCTATACCCTACACTCTATACCCTACACTCTATACCATACACTCTACACCCTACACTCTAATCCCTACACCCTACACTCTATACCCTACACTCTATACCCTACACTCTATACCCTACACTCTACACCCTACACTCTACACTCTACACCCTACACTCTATACCCTGCACTCTATACCCTACACTCTATACCCTACACCATACACTCTACACCCTACACTCTATACCCTACACTCTACACCCTACACTCTACACTCTATACCCTACCCTCTACACCCTGCACTCTGTACCCTACACTCTACACTCTTTACCCTACACTCTATACCCTACACTCTATACCCTACACTCTATACCCTACACTCTATACCCTACACTCTACACTCTATACCCTACACTCTATACCTTACACTCTATACCCTACACTCTATACCCTACACTCTATACCCTACACTCTACACTCTATACCCTACACTCTATACCCTACACTCTATACCCTACACTCTATACCATACACTCTACACTCTATACCCTACACTCTATACCCTACACTCTATACCCTACACTTTACACTCTTTACCCCACACTCTACACTATATACCCTACACTCTATACCCTACACTCTGCACTCTGTACCCTACACTCTATACCCTACACTCTACACTCTATACCCTACACTCTATACCCTACACTCTATACCCTACACTCTACACTCTATACCATACACTCTACACCCTACACTCTATACCATACACTCTATACCCTACACTCTACACTTTATACCCTACACTCTATACCATACACTCTACACTGTATACCCTACACTCTATACCATACACTCTATACCCTACACTCTATACCCTACAATCTAATCCCTACACTCTACACTCTATACCCTACACTCTAAACCCTACACTCTACACTCTATACCCTACACTCTAATCCCTACACTCTACACCCTACACTCTACACCCTACACTCTATACCCTACACTCTATACCCTACACTCTACACTCTATACCCTACACTCTATACCCTACACTCTACACTCTATACCCTACACTCTATACCATACACGCTATACCCTACACTCTATACCATACACTCTATACCCTACACTCTATACCCTACACTCTACACTCTATACCCTACACTCTATACCCTACACTCTACACTCTTTACCCTACACTCTATACCATACACGCTATACCCTACACTCTATACCATACACTCTATACCCTACACTCTATACCCTACACTCTACACCCTACACTCTATACCTTACACTCTATACCCTACACTCTATACCCTACACTCTAAACTCTATACCCTACACTCTACACTCTATACCCTACACTCTATACCCTACACTCTATACCCTACACTCTATACCGTACACTCTACACTCTATACCCTACACTCTATACCATACACTCTACACCATACACTCTACAGCATACACTCTATACCCTACACTCTACACTCTATACCCTACATTCTATACCCTACACTCTATACACTACACTCTATACACTACACTCTATACCCTACACTCTATACCATACACTCTACACCCTACACTCTATACCATACACTCTATACCCTACACTCTACACTTTATACCCTACACTCTGTAACCTACACTCTATACCCTACACTATACACTCTATACCTTACACTCTACACCATACACTCTATACCCTATACCCTACAATCTATACCCTACACTCTATACCCCACACTCTATACCCTACACTCTATACCCTACACTCTACACTCTATACCCTACACTCTATACCATACACTGTATACCCTACACTCTATACCCTACACTCTATACCCTACACTCTACACTCTACACCCTACACTCTATAACATACACTCTATACACTACACTCTATACCTTACACTCTACACTCTATACCCTACACTCTATAACATACACTCTATACACTACACTCTATACCCTACACTTTACACTCTACATTCTATACCTTACACTCTATACCCTACACTCTATACTCTACACTCTATAGCCTACACTCTATAGCCTACACTCGATAGCCTACACTCTATATCCTACACCCTACACTCTATACCCTACACTCTATACCCTACACTCTACACTCTATACCCTACACTCTATACCCTACACTCTACACTCTATACCCTACACTCTATACCCTACACTCTAATCCCTACACTCTACACTCTATACCCTACACTCTATACCCTACACTCTACACTCTATACCATACACTCTATACCCTACACTCTATACCCTACACTCTATACCCTACACTCTACACTCTATACCCTACACTCTATACCCTACACTCTATACCCTACACTTTACACTCTATACCCTACACTCTACACTATATACCCTACACTCTATACCCTACACTCTGCACTCTGTACCCTACACTCTATACCCTACACTCTACACTCTATACCCTACACTCTACACCCTACACTCTATACCCTACACTCTATACCCTACACCCTACACTCTACACTCTATACCCTACACTCTACACTCTACTCCCTACACTCTACACTCTATACCCTACACTCTACACTCTATACCCTACACTCTACTCCCTACACTCTATACCCTACACTCTACACCCTACACTCTACACCCTACACTCTATACCCTACACTCTATACCCTACACTCTATACCCTACACTCTACACCCTACACTCTATACCCTACACTCTATACCCTACACTCTATACCCTACACTCTATACCCTACACTCTATACGCTACACTCTACACCCTACACTCTACACCCTACACTCTACACCCTACACTCTGTACCCTACACTCTATACCCTACACTCTACACTCTTTACCCTACACTCTATACCCTACACTCTATACCCTGCACCCTATACCCTACACTCTATACCCTACACTCTATACCCTACACTCTATACCCTACACTCTATACCCTACACTCTACACTCTATACCCTACACTCTATAACATACACTCTATACCCTACACTCTATACCCTACACTCTATACCATACACTCTACACCCTACACTCTAATCCCTACACCCTACACTCTATACCCTACACTCTATACCCTACACTCTATACCCTACACTCTACACCCTACACTCTACACTCTACACCCTACACTCTATACCCTGCACTCTATACCCTACACTCTATACCCTACACCATACACTCTACACCCTACACTCTATACCCTACACTCTACACCCTACACTCTACACTCTATACCCTACCCTCTACACCCTGCACTCTGTACCCTACACTCTACACTCTTTACCCTACACTCTATACCCTACACTCTATACCCTACACTCTATACCCTACACTCTATACCCTACACTCTACACTCTATACCCTACACTCTATACCTTACACTCTATACCCTACACTCTATACCCTACACTCTATACCCTACACTCTATACCCTACACTCTACACTCTATACCCTACACTCTATACCCTACACTCTATACCCTACACTCTATACCATACACTCTACACTCTATACCCTACACTCTATACCCTACACTCTATACCCTACACTTTACACTCTTTACCCCACACTCTACACTATATACCCTACACTCTATACCCTACACTCTGCACTCTGTACCCTACACTCTATACCCTACACTCTACACTCTATACCCTACACTCTATACCCTACACTCTATACCCTACACTCTACACTCTATACCATACACTCTACACCCTACACTCTATACCATACATTCTATACCCTACACTCTACACTTTATACCCTACACTCTATACCATACACTCTACACTGTATACCCTACACTCTATACCATACACTCTATACCCTACACTCTATACCCTACAATCTAATCCCTACACTCTACACTCTATACCCTACACTCTAAACCCTACACTCTACACTCTATACCCTACACTCTAATCCCTACACTCTACACCCTACACTCTACACCCTACACTCTATACCCTACACTCTATACCCTACACTCTACACTCTATACCCTACACTCTATACCCTACACTCTACACTCTATACCCTACACTCTATACCATACACACTATACCCTACACTCTATACCATACACTCTATACCCTACACTCTATACCCTACACTCTACACCCTACACTCTATACCTTACACTCTATACCCTACACTCTATACCCTACACTCTAAACTCTATACCCTACACTCTACACTCTATACCCTATAACATACACTCTATACCCTACACTCTATACCCTACACTCTATACCGTACACTCTACACTCTATACCCTACACTCTATACCATACACTCTACACCATACACTCTACAGCATACACTCTATACCCTACACTCTACACTCTATACCCTACACTCTATACCCTACACTCTATACACTACACTCTATACACTACACTCTATACCCTACACTCTATACCATACACTCTACACCCTACACTCTATACCATACACTCTATACCCTACACTCTACACTCTATACCCTACACTCTATAACCTACACTCTATACCCTACACTCTATACCCTACACTATACACTCTATACCTTACACTCTACACCATACACTCTATACCCTATACCCTACAATCTATACCCTACACTCTATACCCCACACTCTATACCCTACACTCTATACCCTACACTCTACACTCTATACCCTACACTCTATACCATACACTGTATACCCTACACTCTATACCCTACACTCTATACCCTACACTCTATACCCTACACTCTACACTCTACACCCTACACTCTATAACATACACTCTATACACTACACTCTATACCTTACACTCTACACTCTATACTCTACACTCTATAACATACACTCTATACACTACACTCTATACCCTACACTTTACACTCTACATTCTATACCCTACACTCTATACCCTACACTCTATACTCTACACTCTATAGCCTACACTCTATAGCCTACACTCGATAGCCTACACTCTATATCCTACACCCTACACTCTATACCCTACACTCTATACCCTACACTCTACACTCTATACCCTACACTCTATACCCTACACTCTACACTCTATACCCTACACTCTATACCCTACACTCTAATCCCTACACTCTACACTCTATACCCTACACTCTATACCCTACACTCTACACTCTATACCATACACTCTATACCCTACACTCTATACCCTACACTCTACACCATACACTCTACACCATACACTCTACACCATACACTCTATAGCATACACTCTATACCCTACACGATACACTCTATACCCTACACTCTATACCCTACACTCTATACCCTACACTATACACTCTATACCCTACACTCTACACCCTACACTCTATACCCTACACTCTACAACCTGCACTCCATACCCTACACTCTACACCCTACACTCTATACCCTACACTCTATACCCTACACTCTATACCCTACACTCTACACTCTATACCCTACACTCTACACCCTACACTCTATACCCTACACTCTATACCCTACACCCTACACTCTACACTCTATACCCTACACTCTACACTCTACTCCCTACACTCTACACTCTATACCCTACACTCTACACTCTATACCCTACACTCTACTCCCTACACTCTATACCCTACACTCTACACCCTACACTCTACACCCTACACTCTATACCCTACACTCTATACCCTACACTCTATACCCTACACTCTATACCCTACACTCTACACCCTACACTCTACACCCTACACTCTATACCCTACACTCTATACCCTACACTCTATACCCTACACTCTATACCCTACACTCTATACGCTACACTCTACACCCTACACTCTACACCCTACACTCTACACCCTACACTCTGTACCCTACACTCTATACAATACACTCTACACTCTTTACCCTACACTCTATACCCTACACTCTATACCGTACACCCTCTACCCTACACTCTATACCCTACACTCTATACCCTACACTCTATACCCTACACTCTATACCCTACACTCTAAACTCTATACCCTACACTCTACACTCTATACCCTACACTCTATAACATACATTCTATACCCTACACTCTATACCCTACACTCTATACCATACACTCTACACCCTACACTCTAATCCCTACACCCTACACTCTATACCTTACACTCTATAACCTACACTCTATACCCTACACTCTACACCCTACACTCTACACTCTACACCCTACACTCTATACCCTGCACTCTATACCCTACACTCTATACCCTACACCCTACACTCTACACCCTACACTCTATACCCTACACTCTACACCCTACACTCTATACCCTACACTCTACACTCTATACCATACACTCTACACCCTACACTCTATACCATACACTCTATACCCTACACTCTACACTTTATACCCTACACTCTATACCATACACTCTACACTGTATACCCTACACTCTATACCATACACTCTATACCCTACACTCTATACCCTACAATCTAATCCCTACACTCTACACTCTATACCCTACACTCTAAACCCTACACTCTACACTCTATACCCTACACTCTAATCCCTACACTCTACACCCTACACTCTACACCCTACACTCTATACCCTACACTCTATACCCTACACTCTACACTCTATACCCTACACTCTATACCCTACACTCTACACTCTTTACCCTACACTCTATACCATACACGCTATACCCTACACTCTATACCATACACTCTATACCCTACACTCTATACCCTACACTCTACACCCTACACTCTATACCTTACACTCTATACCCTACACTCTATACCCTACACTCTAAACTCTATACCCTACACTCTACACTCTATACCCTATAACATACACTCTATACCCTACACTCTATACCCTACACTCTATACCGTACACTCTACACTCTATACCCTACACTCTATACCATACACTCTACACCATACACTCTACAGCATACACTCTATACCCTACACTCTACACTCTATACCCTACATTCTATACCCTACACTCTATACACTACACTCTATACACTACACTCTATACCCTACACTCTATACCATACACTCTACACCCTACACTCTATACCATACACTCTATACCCTACACTCTACACTCTATACCCTACACTCTATAACCTACACTCTATACCCTACACTCTATACCCTACACTATACACTCTATACCTTACACTCTACACCATACACTCTATACCCTATACCCTACAATCTATACCCTACACTCTATACCCCACACTCTATACCCTACACTCTATACCCTACACTCTACACTCTATACCCTACACTCTATACCATACACTGTATACCCTACACTCTATACCCTACACTCTATACCCTACACTCTATACCCTGCACTCTACACTCTACACCCTACACTCTATAACATACACTCTATACACTACACTCTATACCTTACACTCTACACTCTATACCGTACACTCTATAACATACACTCTATACACTACACTCTATACCCTACACTTTACACTCTACATTCTATACCCTGCACTCTATACCCTACACTCTATACTCTACACTCTATAGCCTACACTCTATAGCCTACACTCGATAGCCTACACTCTATATCCTACACCCTACACTCTATACCCTACACTCTATACCCTACACTCTACACTCTATACCCTACACTCTATACCCTACACTCTACACTCTATACCCTACACTCTATACCCTACACTCTAATTTCTACACTCTACACTCTATACCCTACACTCTATACCTTACACTCTACACTCTATACCATACACTCTATACCCTACACTCTATACCCTACACTCTACACCATACACTCTACACCATACACTCTACACCATACACTCTATAGCATACACTCTATACCCTACACGATACACTCTATACCCTACACTCTATACCCTACACTCTATACCCTACACTATACACTCTATACCCTACACTCTACACCCTACACTCTATACCCTACACTCTACAACCTGCACTCTATACCCTACACTCTACACCCTACACTCTATACCCTACACTCTATACCCTACACTCTATACCCTACACTCTACACTCTACACTCTATACCCTACACTCTACACTCTACTCCCTACACTCTACACTCTATACCCTACACTCTACACTCTATACCCTACACTCTACTCCCTACACTCTATACCCTACACTCTACACCCTACACTCTACACCCTACACTCTATACCCTACACTCTATACCCTACACTCTATACCCTACACTCTATACCCTACACTCTACACCCTACACTCTACACCCTACACTCTATACCCTACACTCTATACCCTACACTCTATACCCTACACTCTATACCCTACACTCTATACGCTACACTCTACACCCTACACTCTACACCCTACACTCTACACCCTACACTCTGTACCCTACACTCTATACCCTACACTCTACACTCTTTACCCTACACTCTATACCCTACACTCTATACCGTACACCCTCTACCCTACACTCTATACCCTACACTCTATACCCTACACTCTATACCCTACACTCTATACCCTACACTCTAAACTCTATACCCTACACTCTACTCTCTATACCCTACACTCTATAACATACATTCTATACCCTACACTCTATACCCTACACTCTATACCATACACTCTACACCCTACACTCTAATCCCTACACCCTACACTCTATACCTTACACTCTATAACCTACACTCTATACCCTACACTCTACACCCTACACTCTACACTCTACACCCTACACTCTATACCCTGCACTCTATACCCTACACTCTATACCCTACACCCTACACTCTACACCCTACACTCTATACCCTACACTCTACACCCTACACTATACACTCTATACCCTACCCTCTACACCCTGCACTCTGTACTCTACACTCTACACTCTTTACCCTACACTCTATACCCTATACTCGATACCCTACACTCTATACCCTACACTCTATACCCTACAATCTATATTCTACACTCTAAACTCTATACCCTACACTCTATACCCTACACTCTATACCCTACACTCTATACCCTACACTCTACACTCTATACCCTACACTCTATACCCTGCACTCTATACCCTACACTCTATACCCTACACTCTACACTCTATACCCTACACTCTATACCCTACACTCTATACCCTACTCTCTATACCCTACACTCTACACTCTATACCCTACACTCTATACCCTACACTCTATACCCTACACTTTACACTCTATACCCTACACTCTACACTATATACCCTACACTCTATACCCTGCACTCTATACCCTACACTCTATACCCTACACCCTACACTCTACACCCTACACTCTATACCCTACACTCTACACCCTACACTATACACTCTATACCCTACCCTCTACACCCTGCACTCTGTACTCTACACTCTACACTCTTTACCCTACACTCTATACCCTATACTCGATACCCTACACTCTATACCCTACACTCTATACC
>NW_027193592.1:0-25811 GCF_032444005.1 Ranitomeya imitator
CACTTGTGCCCAGGCCTTAAGCCTAGCCCGCACTTGTGCCCAGGCCTTAAGCCTAGCCCGCACTTGTGCCCAGGCCTTAAACCTGGCCCGCACTTGTGCCCAGGCCTTAAGCCTGGCCCGCACTTGTGCCCAGGCCTTAAGCCTAGCCCGCACTTGTGCCCAGGCCTTAAGCCTAGCCCGCACTTGTGCCCAGGCCTTAAGCCTAGCCCGCACTTGTGCCCAGGCCTTAAGCCTAGCCCGCACTTGTACCCAGGCCTTAAGCCTAGCCCGCACTTGTGCCCAGGCCTTAAGCCTAGCCCGCACTTGTGCCCAGGCCTTAAGCCTAGCCCGCACTTGTGCCCAGGCCTTAAGCCTAGCCCGCACTTGTGCCCCCTGCCTTGATCCTAGCTAGCACTACACTTGTGCCCAAGCCTTAAGCCTAGCCTGCACTTGTGCCCAGGCCTTAAGCCTAGACCGCACTTGTGCCCAGGCCTTAAGCCTAGCCCGCACTTGTGCCCAGGCCTTAAGCCTAGCTCGCACTTGTGCCCCGGCCTTAAGCCTAGCCCGCACTTGTGCCCCGGCCTTAAGCCTAGCCCGCACTTGTGCCCCGGCCTTAAGCCTAGCCCGCACTTGTGCCCAGGCCTTAAGCCTAGACCGCACTTGTGCCCAGGCCTTAAGCCTAGCCCGCACTTGTGCCCAGGCCTTCAGCCTAGCCCGCACTTGTGCCCAGGCCTTCAGCCTAGCCCGCACTTGTGCCCAGGCCTTCAGCCTAGCCCGCACTTGTGCCCCGGCCTTCAGCCTAGCCCGCACTTGTGCCCAGGCCTTCAGCCTAGCCCGCACTTGTGCCCAGGCCTTAAGCCTAGATCGCACTTGTGCCCAGGCCTTAAGCCTAGCCCGCACTTGTGCCCCGGCCTTCAGCCTAGCCCGCACTTGTGCCCAGGCCTTAAGCCTAGCCCGCACTTGTGCCCAGGCCTTAAGCCTAGCCCGCACTTGTGCCCAGGCCTTAAGCCTAGCCCGCACTTGTGCCCCCTGCCTTGATCCTAGCCAGCACTACACTTGTGCCCAAGCCTTAAGCCTAGCCTGCACTTGTGCCCAGGCCTTAAGCCTAGCCCGCACTTGTGCCCAGGCATTAAGCCTAGCCCGCACTTGTGCCCAGGCTTTAAGCCTAGCCCGCACTTGTGCCCCGGCCTTAAGCCTAGCCATCACTTGTGCCCCCTGCCTTGGTCCTAGCCAGCACTGCACTTGTGCCCAGGCCTTAAGCCTAGCCCGCACTTGTGCCCAGGCCTTAAGCCTAGCCATCACTTGTGCCCCCTGCCTTGGTCCTAGCCAGCACTGCACTTGTGCCCAGGCCTTAAGCCTAGCCCGCACTTGTGCCCCGGCCTTAAGCCTAGCGCGCATTTGTGCCCCGGCCTTAAGCCTAGCCCGCACTTGTGCCCCGGCCTTAAGCCTAGCCCGCACTTGTGCCCCGGCCTTAAGCCTAGCCTGCACTTGTGCCCATGCCTTAAGCCTAGCCATCACTTGTGCCCCCTGCCTTGGTCCTAGCCAGCACTGCACTTGTGCCCAGGCCTTAAGCCTAGCCCGCACTTGTGCCCAGGCCTTAAGCCTAGCCCGCACTTGTGCCCAGGCCTTAAGCCTAGCCCGCACTTGTGCCCCGGCCTTAAGCCTAGCCCACATTTGTGCCCCTGCCTTAAGCCTAGCCCGCACTTGTGCCCCAGCCTTAAGCCTAGCCCGCACTTGTGCCCCGGCCTTAAGCCTAGCCCGCACTTGTGTCCCGGCCTTAAGCCTAGCCCGCACTTGTGCCTCGGCCTTAAGCCTAGCCAGCACTTGTGCCCCCTGCCTTGATCCTAGCCAGCGCTGCACTTGTGCCCAGGCCTTAAGCCTAGCCCGCACTTGTGCCCCGTCCTTAAGCCTAGCCCGCACTTGTGCTCCGGCCTTAAGCCTAGCCCGCACTTGTGCCCCGGCCTTAAGCCTAGCCCGCACTTGTGCCTCGGCCTTAAGCCTAGCCATCACTTGTGCCCCCTGCCTTGGTCCTAGCCAGCACTGCACTTGTGCCCAGGCCTTAAGCCTAGCCCGCACTTGTGCCCAGGCCTTAAGCCTAGCCCGCACTTGTGCCCCGGCCTTAAGCCTAGCCCGCACTTGTGCCCAGGCCTTAAGCCTAGCCCGCACTTGTGCCCCGGCCTTAAGCCTAGCCCGCACTTGTGACCCGGCCTTAAGCCTAGCCCGCACTTGTGCCCCGGCCTTCAGCCTAGCCCGCTCTTGTGCCCCGGCCTTAAGCCTAGCCAGCACTTGTGCCCCCTGCCTTGATCCTAGCCAGCACTGCACTTGTGCCCAGGCCTTAAGCCTAGCCCGCACTTGTGCCCAGGCCTTAAGCCTAGCCCGCACTTGTGCCCAGGCCTTAAGCCTAGCCCGCACTTGTGCCCAGGCCTTAAGCCTAGCCCGCACTTGGGCCCAGGCCTTAAGCCTAGCCCGCACTTGTGCCCAGGCCTTAAGCCTAGACCGCACTTGTGCCCAGGCCTTAAGCCTAGCCCGCACTTGTGCCCAGGCCTTAAGCCTAGCCCGCACTTGTGCCCAGGCCTTAAGCCTAGCCCGCACTTGTGCCCAGGCCTTAAGCCTAGCCCGCACTTGTGCCCAGGCCTTAAGCCTAGCCCGCACTTGTGCCCAGGCCTTAAGCCTAGCCCGCACTTGTGCCCAGGCCTTAAGCCTAGCCTGCACTTGTGCCCCGGCCTTAAGCCTAGCCCGCACTTGTGCCCAGGCCTTAAGCCTAGCCCGCACTTGTGCCCCGGCCTTAAGCCTAGCCCGCACTTGTGCCCCGGCCTTAAGCCTAGCCCGCACTTGTGCCCAGGCCTTAAGCCTAGCCCGCACTTTTGAGCCCCTTGAATGCTTGTTTGTTTGTTTTTGTCTTCAGCTTCAAGTTGGTTATGCACATAGGGCCAGCTTTATGCTCTTCGCTCTTGTCCCGTCTGAATGCGCATGCATGACTGTAATTGGGGAAGAAGGCATTACCCATTTACGGAGGACAGACAAGAAGTGCCTGGTCGCTTGGAGCATGGGGTTATGGAGAGGCTCTGCACTGTACAACAAAGGATCTAGTCCTAAATGTCCAAGTACAGAGTAGAGGGGTGAAAGCTAGCTCTTCACCCCTATGGGTGCCTAACCCTTTATGCAAAGAGTGCAAAGAGTTAGCTGTATGCCCTAAGCCTAGCCAGCACTTGTGCCCATGCCTTAAGCCTAGCCAGCACTTGTGCCCCCTGCCTTGGTCCTAGCCAGCACTGCACTTGTGCCCAGGCCTTAAGCCTAGCCCGCACTTGTGCCCAGGCCTTAAGCCTAGCCCGCACTTGTGCCCCAGCCTTAAGCCTAACCCGCACTTGTGCCCCGGCCTTAAGCCTAGCCCGCACTTGTGCCCCGGCCTTAAGCCTAGCCCGCACTTGTGCCCCGGCCTTAAGCCTAGCCCGCACTTGTGCCCCGGCCATAAGCCTAGCCCGCACTTGTGCCCCGGCCATAAGCCTAGCCCGCACTTGTACCCCGGCCTTAAGCCTAGCCCGCACTTGTGCCCCGGCCTTAAGCCTAGCCCGCACTTGTGCCCCGGCCTTAAGCCTAGCCCGCAATTGTGCCCCGGCCTTAAGCCTAGCCCGCACTTGTGCCCCGGCCTTAAGCCTAGCCCGCACTTGTGCCCCGGCCTTAAGCCTAGCCCGCACTTGTGCCCAGGCCTTAAGCCTAGACCGCACTTGTGCCCAGGCCTTAAGCCTAGCCCGCACTTGTGCCCAGGCCTTCAGCCTAGCCCGCACTTGTGCCCAGGCCTTCAGCCTAGCCCGCACTTGTGCCCAGGCCTTCAGCCTAGCCCGCACTTGTGCCCCGGCCTTCAGCCTAGCCCGCACTTGTGCCCAGGCCTTCAGCCTAGCCCGCACTTGTGCCCAGGCCTTAAGCCTAGATCGCACTTGTGCCCAGGCCTTAAGCCTAGCCCGCACTTGTGCCCCGGCCTTCAGCCTAGCCCGCACTTGTGCCCAGGCCTTAAGCCTAGCCCGCACTTGTGCCCAGGCCTTAAGCCTAGCCCGCACTTGTGCCCAGGCCTTAAGCCTAGCCCGCACTTGTGCCCCCTGCCTTGATCCTAGCCAGCACTACACTTGTGCCCAAGCCTTAAGCCTAGCCTGCACTTGTGCCCAGGCCTTAAGCCTAGCCCGCACTTGTGCCCAGGCATTAAGCCTAGCCCGCACTTGTGCCCAGGCTTTAAGCCTAGCCCGCACTTGTGCCCCGGCCTTAAGCCTAGCCATCACTTGTGCCCCCTGCCTTGGTCCTAGCCAGCACTGCACTTGTGCCCAGGCCTTAAGCCTAGCCCGCACTTGTGCCCAGGCCTTAAGCCTAGCCATCACTTGTGCCCCCTGCCTTGGTCCTAGCCAGCACTGCACTTGTGCCCAGGCCTTAAGCCTAGCCCGCACTTGTGCCCCGGCCTTAAGCCTAGCGCGCATTTGTGCCCCGGCCTTAAGCCTAGCCCGCACTTGTGCCCCGGCCTTAAGCCTAGCCCGCACTTGTGCCCCGGCCTTAAGCCTAGCCTGCACTTGTGCCCATGCCTTAAGCCTAGCCATCACTTGTGCCCCCTGCCTTGGTCCTAGCCAGCACTGCACTTGTGCCCAGGCCTTAAGCCTAGCCCGCACTTGTGCCCAGGCCTTAAGCCTAGCCCGCACTTGTGCCCAGGCCTTAAGCCTAGCCCGCACTTGTGCCCCGGCCTTAAGCCTAGCCCACACTTGTGCCCCTGCCTTAAGCCTAGCCCGCACTTGTGCCCCAGCCTTAAGCCTAGCCCGCACTTGTGCCCCGGCCTTAAGCCTAGCCCGCACTTGTGTCCCGGCCTTAAGCCTAGCCCGCACTTGTGCCTCGGCCTTAAGCCTAGCCAGCACTTGTGCCCCCTGCCTTGATCCTAGCCAGCGCTGCACTTGTGCCCAGGCCTTAAGCCTAGCCCGCACTTGTGCCCCGTCCTTAAGCCTAGCCCGCACTTGTGCTCCGGCCTTAAGCCTAGCCCGCACTTGTGCCCCGGCCTTAAGCCTAGCCCGCACTTGTGCCTCGGCCTTAAGCCTAGCCATCACTTGTGCCCCCTGCCTTGGTCCTAGCCAGCACTGCACTTGTGCCCAGGCCTTAAGCCTAGCCCGCACTTGTGCCCAGGCCTTAAGCCTAGCCCGCACTTGTGCCCAGGCCTTAAGCCTAGCCCGCACTTGTGCCCAGGCCTTAAGCCTAGCCCGCACTTGTACCCAGGCCTTAAGCCTAGCCCGCACTTGTGCCCAGGCCTTAAGCCTAGCCCGCACTTGTGCCCAGGCCTTAAGCCTAGCCCGCACTTGTGCCCAGGCCTTAAGCCTAGCCCGCACTTGTGCCCCCTGCCTTGATCCTAGCTAGCACTACACTTGTGCCCAAGCCTTAAGCCTAGCCTGCACTTGTGCCCAGGCCTTAAGCCTAGACCGCACTTGTGCCCAGGCCTTAAGCCTAGCCCGCACTTGTGCCCAGGCCTTAAGCCTAGCTCGCACTTGTGCCCCGGCCTTAAGCCTAGCCCACACTTGTGCCCCTGCCTTAAGCCTAGCCCGCACTTGTGCCCCAGCCTTAAGCCTAGCCCGCACTTGTGCCCCGGCCTTAAGCCTAGCCCGCACTTGTGTCCCGGCCTTAAGCCTAGCCCGCACTTGTGCCTCGGCCTTAAGCCTAGCCAGCACTTGTGCCCCCTGCCTTGATCCTAGCCAGCGCTGCACTTGTGCCCAGGCCTTAAGCCTAGCCCGCACTTGTGCCCCGTCCTTAAGCCTAGCCCGCACTTGTGCTCCGGCCTTAAGCCTAGCCCGCACTTGTGCCCCGGCCTTAAGCCTAGCCCGCACTTGTGCCTCGGCCTTAAGCCTAGCCATCACTTGTGCCCCCTGCCTTGGTCCTAGCCAGCACTGCACTTGTGCCCAGGCCTTAAGCCTAGCCCGCACTTGTGCCCAGGCCTTAAGCCTAGCCCGCACTTGTGCCCAGGCCTTAAGCCTAGCCCGCACTTGTGCCCAGGCCTTAAGCCTAGCCCGCACTTGTACCCAGGCCTTAAGCCTAGCCCGCACTTGTGCCCAGGCCTTAAGCCTAGCCCGCACTTGTGCCCAGGCCTTAAGCCTAGCCCGCACTTGTGCCCAGGCCTTAAGCCTAGCCCGCACTTGTGCCCCCTGCCTTGATCCTAGCTAGCACTACACTTGTGCCCAAGCCTTAAGCCTAGCCTGCACTTGTGCCCAGGCCTTAAGCCTAGACCGCACTTGTGCCCAGGCCTTAAGCCTAGCCCGCACTTGTGCCCAGGCCTTAAGCCTAGCTCGCACTTGTGCCCCGGCCTTAAGCCTAGCCCGCACTTGTGCCCCGGCCTTAAGCCTAGCCCGCACTTGTGCCCCGGCCTTAAGCCTAGCCCGCACTTGTGCCCAGGCCTTAAGCCTAGACCGCACTTGTGCCCAGGCCTTAAGCCTAGCCCGCACTTGTGCCCAGGCCTTCAGCCTAGCCCGCACTTGTGCCCAGGCCTTCAGCCTAGCCCGCACTTGTGCCCAGGCCTTCAGCCTAGCCCGCACTTGTGCCCCGGCCTTCAGCCTAGCCCGCACTTGTGCCCAGGCCTTCAGCCTAGCCCGCACTTGTGCCCAGGCCTTAAGCCTAGATCGCACTTGTGCCCAGGCCTTAAGCCTAGCCCGCACTTGTGCCCCGGCCTTCAGCCTAGCCCGCACTTGTGCCCAGGCCTTAAGCCTAGCCCGCACTTGTGCCCAGGCCTTAAGCCTAGCCCGCACTTGTGCCCAGGCCTTAAGCCTAGCCCGCACTTGTGCCCCCTGCCTTGATCCTAGCCAGCACTACACTTGTGCCCAAGCCTTAAGCCTAGCCTGCACTTGTGCCCAGGCCTTAAGCCTAGCCCGCACTTGTGCCCAGGCATTAAGCCTAGCCCGCACTTGTGCCCAGGCTTTAAGCCTAGCCCGCACTTGTGCCCCGGCCTTAAGCCTAGCCATCACTTGTGCCCCCTGCCTTGGTCCTAGCCAGCACTGCACTTGTGCCCAGGCCTTAAGCCTAGCCCGCACTTGTGCCCAGGCCTTAAGCCTAGCCATCACTTGTGCCCCCTGCCTTGGTCCTAGCCAGCACTGCACTTGTGCCCAGGCCTTAAGCCTAGCCCGCACTTGTGCCCCGGCCTTAAGCCTAGCGCGCATTTGTGCCCCGGCCTTAAGCCTAGCCCGCACTTGTGCCCCGGCCTTAAGCCTAGCCCGCACTTGTGCCCCGGCCTTAAGCCTAGCCTGCACTTGTGCCCATGCCTTAAGCCTAGCCATCACTTGTGCCCCCTGCCTTGGTCCTAGCCAGCACTGCACTTGTGCCCAGGCCTTAAGCCTAGCCCGCACTTGTGCCCAGGCCTTAAGCCTAGCCCGCACTTGTGCCCAGGCCTTAAGCCTAGCCCGCACTTGTGCCCCGGCCTTAAGCCTAGCCCACACTTGTGCCCCTGCCTTAAGCCTAGCCCGCACTTGTGCCCCAGCCTTAAGCCTAGCCCGCACTTGTGCCCCGGCCTTAAGCCTAGCCCGCACTTGTGTCCCGGCCTTAAGCCTAGCCCGCACTTGTGCCTCGGCCTTAAGCCTAGCCAGCACTTGTGCCCCCTGCCTTGATCCTAGCCAGCGCTGCACTTGTGCCCAGGCCTTAAGCCTAGCCCGCACTTGTGCCCCGTCCTTAAGCCTAGCCCGCACTTGTGCTCCGGCCTTAAGCCTAGCCCGCACTTGTGCCCCGGCCTTAAGCCTAGCCCGCACTTGTGCCTCGGCCTTAAGCCTAGCCATCACTTGTGCCCCCTGCCTTGGTCCTAGCCAGCACTGCACTTGTGCCCAGGCCTTAAGCCTAGCCCGCACTTGTGCCCAGGCCTTAAGCCTAGCCCGCACTTGTGCCCCGGCCTTAAGCCTAGCCCGCACTTGTGCCCAGGCCTTAAGCCTAGCCCGCACTTGTGCCCCGGCCTTAAGCCTAGCCCGCACTTGTGACCCGGCCTTAAGCCTAGCCCGCACTTGTGCCCCGGCCTTCAGCCTAGCCCGCTCTTGTGCCCCGGCCTTAAGCCTAGCCAGCACTTGTGCCCCCTGCCTTGATCCTAGCCAGCACTGCACTTGTGCCCAGGCCTTAAGCCTAGCCCGCACTTGTGCCCAGGCCTTAAGCCTAGCCCGCACTTGTGCCCAGGCCTTAAGCCTAGCCCGCACTTGTGCCCAGGCCTTAAGCCTAGCCCGCACTTGTGCCCAGGCCTTAAGCCTAGCCCGCACTTGTGCCCAGGCCTTAAGCCTAGCCCGCACTTGTGCCCAGGCCTTAAGCCTAGCCCGCACTTGTGCCCAGGCCTTAAGCCTAGCCCGCACTTGTGCCCAGGCCTTAAGCCTAGCCCGCACTTGTGCCCAGGCCTTAAGCCTAGCCCGCACTTGTGCCCAGGCCTTAAGCCTAGCCCGCACTTGTGCCCAGGCCTTAAGCCTAGCCCGCACTTGTGCCCAGGCCTTAAGCCTAGCCTGCACTTGTGCCCCGGCCTTAAGCCTAGCCCGCACTTGTGCCCAGGCCTTAAGCCTAGCCCGCACTTGTGCCCCGGCCTTAAGCCTAGCCCGCACTTGTGCCCCGGCCTTAAGCCTAGCCCGCACTTGTGCCCAGGCCTTAAGCCTAGCCCGCACTTTTGAGCCCCTTGAATGCTTGTTTGTTTGTTTTTGTCTTCAGCTTCAAGTTGGTTATGCACATAGGGCCAGCTTTATGCTCTTCGCTCTTGTCCCGTCTGAATGCGCATGCATGACTGTAATTGGGGAAGAAGGCATTACCCATTTACGGAGGACAGACAAGAAGTGCCTGGTCGCTTGGAGCATGGGGTTATGGAGAGGCTCTGCACTGTACAACAAAGGATCTAGTCCTAAATGTCCAAGTACAGAGTAGAGGGGTGAAAGCTAGCTCTTCACCCCTATGGGTGCCTAACCCTTTATGCAAAGAGTGCAAAGAGTTAGCTGTATGCCCTAAGCCTAGCCAGCACTTGTGCCCATGCCTTAAGCCTAGCCAGCACTTGTGCCCCCTGCCTTGGTCCTAGCCAGCACTGCACTTGTGCCCAGGCCTTAAGCCTAGCCCGCACTTGTGCCCAGGCCTTAAGCCTAGCCCGCACTTGTGCCCCGGCCTTAAGCCTAGCCCGCACTTGTGCCCCAGCCTTAAGCCTAACCCGCACTTGTGCCCCGGCCTTAAGCCTAGCCCGCACTTGTGCCCCGGCCTTAAGCCTAGCCCGCACTTGTGCCCCGGCCTTAAGCCTAGCCCGCACTTGTGCCCCGGCCATAAGCCTAGCCCGCACTTGTGCCCCGGCCATAAGCCTAGCCCGCACTTGTACCCCGGCCTTAAGCCTAGCCCTCACTTGTGCCCCGGCCTTAAGCCTAGCCCGCACTTGTGCCCCGGCCTTAAGCCTAGCCCGCAATTGTGCCCCGGCCTTAAGCCTAGCCCGCACTTGTGCCCCGGCCTTAAGCCTAGCCCGCACTTGTGCCCCGGCCTTAAGCCTAGCCCGCACTTGTGCCCAGGCCTTAAGCCTAGACCGCACTTGTGCCCAGGCCTTAAGCCTAGCCCGCACTTGTGCCCAGGCCTTCAGCCTAGCCCGCACTTGTGCCCAGGCCTTCAGCCTAGCCCGCACTTGTGCCCAGGCCTTCAGCCTAGCCCGCACTTGTGCCCCGGCCTTCAGCCTAGCCCGCACTTGTGCCCAGGCCTTCAGCCTAGCCCGCACTTGTGCCCAGGCCTTAAGCCTAGATCGCACTTGTGCCCAGGCCTTAAGCCTAGCCCGCACTTGTGCCCCGGCCTTCAGCCTAGCCCGCACTTGTGCCCAGGCCTTAAGCCTAGCCCGCACTTGTGCCCAGGCCTTAAGCCTAGCCCGCACTTGTGCCCAGGCCTTAAGCCTAGCCCGCACTTGTGCCCCCTGCCTTGATCCTAGCCAGCACTACACTTGTGCCCAAGCCTTAAGCCTAGCCTGCACTTGTGCCCAGGCCTTAAGCCTAGCCCGCACTTGTGCCCAGGCATTAAGCCTAGCCCGCACTTGTGCCCAGGCTTTAAGCCTAGCCCGCACTTGTGCCCCGGCCTTAAGCCTAGCCATCACTTGTGCCCCCTGCCTTGGTCCTAGCCAGCACTGCACTTGTGCCCAGGCCTTAAGCCTAGCCCGCACTTGTGCCCAGGCCTTAAGCCTAGCCATCACTTGTGCCCCCTGCCTTGGTCCTAGCCAGCACTGCACTTGTGCCCAGGCCTTAAGCCTAGCCCGCACTTGTGCCCCGGCCTTAAGCCTAGCGCGCATTTGTGCCCCGGCCTTAAGCCTAGCCCGCACTTGTGCCCCGGCCTTAAGCCTAGCCCGCACTTGTGCCCCGGCCTTAAGCCTAGCCTGCACTTGTGCCCATGCCTTAAGCCTAGCCATCACTTGTGCCCCCTGCCTTGGTCCTAGCCAGCACTGCACTTGTGCCCAGGCCTTAAGCCTAGCCCGCACTTGTGCCCAGGCCTTAAGCCTAGCCCGCACTTGTGCCCAGGCCTTAAGCCTAGCCCGCACTTGTGCCCCGGCCTTAAGCCTAGCCCACACTTGTGCCCCTGCCTTAAGCCTAGCCCGCACTTGTGCCCCAGCCTTAAGCCTAGCCCGCACTTGTGCCCCGGCCTTAAGCCTAGCCCGCACTTGTGTCCCGGCCTTAAGCCTAGCCCGCACTTGTGCCTCGGCCTTAAGCCTAGCCAGCACTTGTGCCCCCTGCCTTGATCCTAGCCAGCGCTGCACTTGTGCCCAGGCCTTAAGCCTAGCCCGCACTTGTGCCCCGTCCTTAAGCCTAGCCCGCACTTGTGCTCCGGCCTTAAGCCTAGCCCGCACTTGTGCCCCGGCCTTAAGCCTAGCCCGCACTTGTGCCTCGGCCTTAAGCCTAGCCATCACTTGTGCCCCCTGCCTTGGTCCTAGCCAGCACTGCACTTGTGCCCAGGCCTTAAGCCTAGCCCGCACTTGTGCCCAGGCCTTAAGCCTAGCCCGCACTTGTGCCCCGGCCTTAAGCCTAGCCCGCACTTGTGCCCAGGCCTTAAGCCTAGCCCGCACTTGTGCCCCGGCCTTAAGCCTAGCCCGCACTTGTGACCCGGCCTTAAGCCTAGCCCGCACTTGTGCCCCGGCCTTCAGCCTAGCCCGCTCTTGTGCCCCGGCCTTAAGCCTAGCCAGCACTTGTGCCCCCTGCCTTGATCCTAGCCAGCACTGCACTTGTGCCCAGGCCTTAAGCCTAGCCCGCACTTGTGCCCAGGCCTTAAGCCTAGCCCGCACTTGTGCCCAGGCCTTAAGCCTAGCCCGCACTTGTGCCCAGGCCTTAAGCCTAGCCCGCACTTGTGCCCAGGCCTTAAGCCTAGCCCGCACTTGTGCCCAGGCCTTAAGCCTAGCCCGCACTTGTGCCCAGGCCTTAAGCCTAGCCCGCACTTGTGCCCAGGCCTTAAGCCTAGCCCGCACTTGTGCCCAGGCCTTAAGCCTAGCCCGCACTTGTGCCCAGGCCTTAAGCCTAGCCCGCACTTGTGCCCAGGCCTTAAGCCTAGCCCGCACTTGTGCCCAGGCCTTAAGCCTAGCCCGCACTTGTGCCCAGGCCTTAAGCCTAGCCTGCACTTGTGCCCCGGCCTTAAGCCTAGCCCGCACTTGTGCCCAGGCCTTAAGCCTAGCCCGCACTTGTGCCCCGGCCTTAAGCCTAGCCCGCACTTGTGCCCCGGCCTTAAGCCTAGCCCGCACTTGTGCCCAGGCCTTAAGCCTAGCCCGCACTTTTGAGCCCCTTGAATGCTTGTTTGTTTGTTTTTGTCTTCAGCTTCAAGTTGGTTATGCACATAGGGCCAGCTTTATGCTCTTCGCTCTTGTCCCGTCTGAATGCGCATGCATGACTGTAATTGGGGAAGAAGGCATTACCCATTTACGGAGGACAGACAAGAAGTGCCTGGTCGCTTGGAGCATGGGGTTATGGAGAGGCTCTGCACTGTACAACAAAGGATCTAGTCCTAAATGTCCAAGTACAGAGTAGAGGGGTGAAAGCTAGCTCTTCACCCCTATGGGTGCCTAACCCTTTATGCAAAGAGTGCAAAGAGTTAGCTGTATGCCCTAAGCCTAGCCAGCACTTGTGCCCATGCCTTAAGCCTAGCCAGCACTTGTGCCCCCTGCCTTGGTCCTAGCCAGCACTGCACTTGTGCCCAGGCCTTAAGCCTAGCCCGCACTTGTGCCCAGGCCTTAAGCCTAGCCCGCACTTGTGCCCCGGCCTTAAGCCTAGCCCGCACTTGTGCCCCAGCCTTAAGCCTAACCCGCACTTGTGCCCCGGCCTTAAGCCTAGCCCGCACTTGTGCCCCGGCCTTAAGCCTAGCCCGCACTTGTGCCCCGGCCTTAAGCCTAGCCCGCACTTGTGCCCCGGCCATAAGCCTAGCCCGCACTTGTGCCCCGGCCATAAGCCTAGCCCGCACTTGTACCCCGGCCTTAAGCCTAGCCCGCACTTGTGCCCCGGCCTTAAGCCTAGCCCGCACTTGTGCCCCGGCCTTAAGCCTAGCCCGCAATTGTGCCCCGGCCTTAAGCCTAGCCCGCACTTGTGCCCCGGCCTTAAGCCTAGCCCGCACTTGTGCCCAGGCCTTAAGCCTAGCCCGCACTTGTGCCCATGCCTTAAGCCTAGCCAGCACTTGTGCCCCCTGCCTTGGTCCTAGCCAGCACTGCACTTGTGCCCAGGCCTTAAGCCTAGCCCGCACTTGTGCCCAGGCCTTAAGCCTAGCCCGCACTTGTGCCCAGGCCTTAAGCCTAGCCCGCACTTGTGCCCAGGCCTTAAGCCTAGCCCGCACTTGTGCCCCGGCCTTAAGCCTAGCCCGCACTTGTGCCCCGGCCTTAAGCCTAGCCCACACTTGTGCCCCGGCCTTAAGCCTAGCCCGCACTTGTGCCCAGGCCTTAAGCCTAGCCCGCACTTGTGCCCCGGCCTTAAGCCTAGCCCGCACTTGTGCCCCGGCCTTAAGCCTAGCCCGCACTTGTGCCCCGGCCTTAAGCCTAGCCCGCACTTGTGCCCCGGCCTTAAGCCTAGCCCGCACTTGTGCCCCGGCCTTAAGCCTAGCCCGCACTTGTGCCCCGGCCTTAAGCCTAGCCCGCACTTGTGCCTCGGCCTTAAGCCTAGCCCGCACGTGTGCCCAGGCCTTAAGCCTAGCCCGCACTTGTGCGCAGGCCTTAAGCCTGGCCCGCACTTGTGCCCAGGCCTTAAGCCAAGCCCGCACTTGTGCCCAGGCCTTAAGCCTGGCCCGCACTTGTGCCCAGGCCTTAAGCCTGGCCCGCACTTGTGCCCAGGCCTTAAGCCTGGCCCGCACTTGTGCCCAGGCCTTAAGCCTGGCCCGCATTTGTGCCCAGGCCTTAAGCCTAGCCCGCACTTGTGCCCAGGCCTTAAGCCTAGCCCGCACTTGTGCCCAGGCCTTAAGCCTAGCCCGCACTTGTGCCCAGGCCTTAAGCCTAGCCCGCACTTGTGCCCAGGCCTTAAGCCTAGCCCGCACTTGTGCCCCCTGCCTTGATCCTAGCTAGCACTACACTTGTGCCCAAGCCTTAAGCCTAGCCTGCACTTGTGCCCAGGCCTTAAGCCTAGACCGCACTTGTGCCCAGGCCTTAAGCCTAGCCCGCACTTGTGCCCAGGCCTTAAGCCTAGCCCGCACTTGTGCCCCGGCCTTAAGCCTAGCCCGCACTTGTGCCCAGGCCTTAAGCCTAGCCCGCACTTGTGCCCAGGCCTTAAGCCTAGACCGCACTTGTGCCCAGGCCTTAAGCCTAGCCCGCACTTGTGCCCCGGCCTTAAGCCTAGCCCGCACTTGTGCCCAGGCCTTCAGCCTAGCCCGCACTTGTGCCCCGGCCTTCAGCCTAGCCCGCACTTGTGCCCAGGCCTTAAGCCTAGCCCGCACTTGTGCCCAGGCCTTAAGCCTAGCCCGCACTTGTGCCCAGGCCTTAAGCCTTGCCCGCACTTGTGCCCAGGCCTTAAGCCTAGCCTGCACTTGTGCCCAGGCCTTAAGCCTAGCCTGCACTTGTGCCCAGGCCTTAAGCCTAGCCCGCACTTGTGCCCAGGCCTTAAGCCTAGCCCGCACTTGTGCCCAGGCCTTAAGCCTAGCCCGCACTTGTGCCCCCTGCCTTGATCCTAGCTAGCACTACACTTGTGCCCAAGCCTTAAGCCTAGCTTGCACTTGTGCCCAGGCCTTAAGCCTAGACCGCACTTGTGCCCAGGCCTTAAGCCTAGACCGCACTTGTGCCCAGGCCTTAAGCCTAGCCCGCACTTGTGCCCCCGGCCTTAAGCCTAGCCCGCACTTGTGCCCAGGCCTTCAGCCTAGCCCGCACTTGTGCCCCGGCCTTCAGCCTAGCCCGCACTTGTGCCCAGGCCTTAAGCCTAGCCCGCACTTGTGCCCCGGCCTTAAGCCTAGCCCGCACTTGTGCCCCGGCCTTAAGCCTAGCCCGCACTTGTGTCCCGGCCTTAAGCCTAGCCCGCACGTGTGCCCAGTCCTTAAGCCTAGCCCGCACTTGTGCCCAGGCCTTAAGCCTAGCCCGCACTTGTGCCCAGGCCTTAAGCCTAGCCCGCACTTGTGCCCAGGCCTTAAGCCTAGCCCGCACTTGTGCCCAGGCCTTAAGCCTGGCCCGCACTTGTGACCCGGCCTTAAGCCTAGCCCGCACTTGTGCCCCGGCCTTCAGCCTAGCCCGCTCTTGTGCCCCGGCCTTAAGCCTAGCCAGCACTTGTGCCCCCTGCCTTGATCCTAGCCAGCACTGCACTTGTGCCCAGGCCTTAAGCCTAGCCCGCACTTGTGCCCAGGCCTTAAGCCTAGCCCGCACTTGTGCCCAGGCCTTAAGCCTAGCCCGCACTTGTGCCCCGGCCTTAAGCCTAGCCCGCACTTGTGCCCAGGCCTTAAGCCTAGCCCGCACTTGTGCCCATGCCTTAAGCCTAGCCGTCACTTGTGCCCCCTGCCTTGGTCCTAGCCAGCACTGCACTTGTGCCCAGGCCTTAAGCCTAGCCCGCACTTGTGCCCAGGCCTTAAGCCTAGCCCACACTTGTGCCCAGGCCTTAAGCCTAGCCCGCACTTGTGCCCCGTCCTTAAGCCTAGCCCGCACTTGTACCCAGGCCTTAAGCCTAGCCAGCACTTGTGCCCCCTGCCTTGATCCTAGCCAGCAATGCACTTGTGCCCAGGCCTTAAGCCTAGCCCGCACTTGTGCCCAGGCCTTAAGCCTAGCCCGCACTTGTGCCCAGGCCTTAAGCCTAGCCCGCACTTGTGCCCCGGCCTTAAGCCTAGCCCGCACTTGTGCCCCGGCCTTAAGCCTAGCCCGCACTTGTGCCCCGGCCTTCAGCCTAGCCCGCTCTTGTGCCCCGGCCTTAAGCCTAGCCAGCACTTGTGCCCCCTGCCTTGATCCTAGCCAGCACTGCACTTGTGCCCAGGCCTTAAGCCTAGCCCGCACTTGTGCCCAGGCCTTAAGCCTAGCCCGCACTTGTGCCCAGGCCTTAAGCCTAGCCCGCACTTGTGCCCAGGCCTTAAGCCTAGCCCGCACTTGTGCCCAGGCCTTAAGCCTAGCCCGCACTTTTGCCCAGGCCTTAAGCCTAGCCCGCACTTGTGCCCAGGCCTTAAGCCTAGCCCGCACTTGTGCCCAGGCCTTAAGCCTAGCCCGCACTTGTGCCCAGGCCTTAAGCCTAGCCCGCACTTGTGCCCAGGCCTTAAGCCTAGCCCGCACTTGTGCCCAGGCCTTAAGCCTAGCCCGCACTTGTGCCCAGGCCTTAAGCCTAGCCCGCACTTGTGCCCCGGCCTTAAGCCTAGCCCGCACTTGTGCCCAGGCCTTAAGCCTAGCCCGCACTTGTGCCCCGGCCTTAAGCCTAGCCCGCACTTGTGCCCCGGCCTTAAGCCTAGCCCGCACTTGTGCCCAGGCCTTAAGCCTAGCCCGCACTTTTGAGCCCCTTGAATGCTTGTTTGTTTGTTTTTGTCTTCAGCTTCAAGTTGGTTATGCACATAGGGCCAGCTTTATGCTCTTCGCTCTTGTCCCGTCTGAATGCGCATGCATGACTGTAATTGGGGAAGAAGGCATTACCCATTTACGGAGGACAGACAAGAAGTGCCTGGTCGCTTGGAGCATGGGGTTATGGAGAGGCTCTGCACTGTACAACAAAGGATCTAGTCCTAAATGTCCAAGTACAGAGTAGAGGGGTGAAAGCTAGCTCTTCACCCCTATGGGTGCCTAACCCTTTATGCAAAGAGTGCAAAGAGTTAGCTGTATGCCCTAAGCCTAGCCAGCACTTGTGCCCATGCCTTAAGCCTAGCCAGCACTTGTGCCCCCTGCCTTGGTCCTAGCCAGCACTGCACTTGTGCCCCCTGCCTTGGTCCTAGCCAGCACTGCACTTGTGCCCAGGCCTTAAGCCTAGCCCGCACTTGTGCCCAGGCCTTAAGCCTAGCCCGCACTTGTGCCCCGGCCTTAAGCCTAGCCCGCACTTGTGCCCCAGCCTTAAGCCTAACCCGCACTTGTGCCCCGGCCTTAAGCCTAGCCCGCACTTGTGCCCCGGCCTTAATCCTAGCCCGCACTTGTGCCCCGGCCTTAAGCCTAGCCCGCACTTGTGCCCCGGCCATAAGCCTAGCCCGCACTTGTGCCCCGGCCATAAGCCTAGCCCGCACTTGTGCCCAGGCCTTAAGCCTAGCCCGCACTTGTGCCCAGGCCTTAAGCCTAGCCCGCACTTGTGCCCAGGCCTTAAGCCTAGCCCGCACTTGTGCCCCCTGCCTTGATCCTAGCTAGCACTACACTTGTGCCCAAGCCTTAAGCCTAGCCTGCACTTGTGCCCAGGCCTTAAGCCTAGACCGCACTTGTGCCCAGGCCTTAAGCCTAGCCCGCACTTGTGCCCAGGCCTTAAGCCTAGCCCGCACTTGTGCCCCGGCCTTAAGCCTAGCCCGCACTTGTGCCCAGGCCTTAAGCCTAGCCCGCACTTGTGCCCAGGCCTTAAGCCTAGCCCGCACTTGTGCCCAGGCCTTAAGCCTAGACCGCACTTGTGCCCAGGCCTTAAGCCTAGCCCGCACTTGTGCCCCGGCCTTAAGCCTAGCCCGCACTTGTGCCCAGGCCTTCAGCCTAGCCCGCACTTGTGCCCCGGCCTTCAGCCTAGCCCGCACTTGTGCCCAGGCCTTAAGCCTAGCCCGCACTTGTGCCCAGGCCTTAAGCCTAGCCCGCACTTGTGCCCAGGCCTTAAGCCTTGCCCGCACTTGTGCCCAGGCCTTAAGCCTAGCCTGCACTTGTGCCCAGGCCTTAAGCCTAGCCTGCACTTGTGCCCAGGCCTTAAGCCTAGCCCGCACTTGTGCCCAGGCCTTAAGCCTAGCCCGCACTTGTGCCCAGGCCTTAAGCCTAGCCCGCACTTGTGCCCCCTGCCTTGATCCTAGCTAGCACTACACTTGTGCCCAAGCCTTAAGCCTAGCTTGCACTTGTGCCCAGGCCTTAAGCCTAGACCGCACTTGTGCCCAGGCCTTAAGCCTAGACCGCACTTGTGCCCAGGCCTTAAGCCTAGCCCGCACTTGTGCCCCGGCCTTAAGCCTAGCCCGCACTTGTGCCCAGGCCTTCAGCCTAGCCCGCACTTGTGCCCCGGCCTTCAGCCTAGCCCGCACTTGTGCCCAGGCCTTAAGCCTAGCCCGCACTTGTGCCCCGGCCTTAAGCCTAGCCCGCACTTGTGCCCCGGCCTTAAGCCTAGCCCGCACTTGTGCCCCGGCCTTAAGCCTAGCCCGCACGTGTGCCCAGTCCTTAAGCCTAGCCCGCACTTGTGCCCAGGCCTTAAGCCTAGCCCGCACTTGTGCCCAGGACTTAAGCCTAGCCCGCACTTGTGCCCAGGCCTTAAGCCTAGCCCGCACTTGTGCCCAGGCCTTAAGCCTGGCCCGCACTTGTGACCCGGCCTTAAGCCTAGCCCGCACTTGTGCCCCGGCCTTCAGCCTAGCCCGCTCTTGTGCCCCGGCCTTAAGCCTAGCCAGCACTTGTGCCCCCTGCCTTGATCCTAGCCAGCACTGCACTTGTGCCCAGGCCTTAAGCCTAGCCCGCACTTGTGCCCAGGCCTTAAGCCTAGCCCGCACTTGTGCCCAGGCCTTAAGCCTAGCCCGCACTTGTGCCCAGGCCTTAAGCCTAGCCCGCACTTGTGCCCAGGCCTTAAGCCTAGCCCGCACTTGTGCCCAGGCCTTAAGCCTAGCCCGCACTTGTGCCCAGGCCTTAAGCCTAGCCCGCACTTGTGCCCAGGCCTTAAGCCTAGCCCGCACTTGTGCCCAGGCCTTAAGCCTAGCCCGCACTTGTGCCCAGGCCTTAAGCCTAGCCCGCACTTGTGCCCAGGCCTTAAGCCTAGCCCGCACTTGTGCCCCGGCCTTAAGCCTAGCCCGCACTTGTGCCCAGGCCTTAAGCCTAGCCCGCACTTGTGCCCCGGCCTTAAGCCTAGCCCGCACTTGTGCCCCGGCCTTAAGCCTAGCCCGCACTTGTGCCCAGGCCTTAAGCCTAGCCCGCACTTGTGCCCAGGCCTTAAGCCTAGCCCGCACTTGTGCCCAGGCCTTAAGCCTAGCCCGCACTTGTGCCCAGGCCTTAAGCCTAGCCCGCACTTGTGCCCCGGCCTTAAGCCTAGCCCGCACTTGTGCCCAGGCCTTAAGCCTAGCCCGCACTTGTGCCCCGGCCTTAAGCCTAGCCCGCACTTGTGCCCCGGCCTTAAGCCTAGCCTGCACTTGTGCCCAGGCCTTAAGCCTAGCCCGCACTTTTGAGCCCCTTGAATGCTTGTTTGTTTGTTTTTGTCTTCAGCTTCAAGTTGGTTATGCACATAGGGCCAGCTTTATGCTCTTCGCTCTTGTCCCGTCTGAATGCGCATGCATGACTGTAATTGGGGAAGAAGGCATTACCCATTTACGGAGGACAGACAAGAAGTGCCTGGTCGCTTGGAGCATGGGGTTATGGAGAGGCTCTGCACTGTACAACAAAGGATCTAGTCCTAAATGTCCAAGTACAGAGTAGAGGGGTGAAAGCTAGCTCTTCACCCCTATGGGTGCCTAACCCTTTATGCAAAGAGTGCAAAGAGTTAGCTGTATGCCCTAAGCCTAGCCAGCACTTGTGCCCATGCCTTAAGCCTAGCCAGCACTTGTGCCCCCTGCCTTGGTCCTAGCCAGCACTGCACTTGTGCCCCCTGCCTTGGTCCTAGCCAGCACTGCACTTGTGCCCAGGCCTTAAGCCTAGCCCGCACTTGTGCCCAGGCCTTAAGCCTAGCCCGCACTTGAGCCCCGGCCTTAAGCCTAGCCCGCACTTGTGCCCCAGCCTTAAGCCTAACCCGCACTTGTGCCCCGGCCTTAAGCCTAGCCCGCACTTGTGCCCCGGCCTTAAGCCTAGCCCGCACTTGTGCCCCGGCCTTAAGCCTAGCCCGCACTTGTGCCCCGGCCATAAGCCTAGCCCGCACTTGTGCCCCGGCCATAAGCCTAGCCCGCACTTGTGCCCCGGCCTTAAGCCTAGCCCGCACTTGTGCCCCGGCCTTAAGCCTAGCCCGCACTTGTGCCCCGGCCTTAAGCCTAGCCCGCAATTGTGCCCCGGCCTTAAGCCTAGCCCGCACTTGTGCCCCGGCCTTAAGCCTAGCCCGCACTTGTGCCCAGGCCTTAAGCCTAGCCCGCACTTGTGCCCATGCCTTAAGCCTAGCCAGCACTTGTGCCCAGGCCTTAAGCCTAGCCCGCACTTGTGCCCAGGCCTTAAGCCTAGCCCGCACTTGTGCCCAGGCCTTAAGCCTAGCCCGCACTTGTGCCCCGGCCTTAAGCCTAGCCCGCACTTGTGCCCAGGCCTTAAGCCTAGCCCGCACTTGTGCCCCGGCCTTAAGCCTAGCCCGCACTTGTGCCCCGGCCTTAAGCCTAGCCCGCACTTGTGCCCAGGCCTTAAGCCTAGCCCGCACTTGTGCCCAGGCCTTAAGCCTAGCCCGCACTTGTGCCCAGGCCTTAAGCCTAGCCCGCACTTGTGCCCAGGCCTTAAGCCTAGCCCGCACTTGTGCCCAGGCCTTAAGCCTAGCCCGCACTTGTGCCCAGGCCTTAAGCCTAGCCCGCACTTGTGCCCAGGCCTTAAGCCTAGCCCGCACTTGTGCCCAGGCCTTAAGCCTAGCCCGCACTTGTGCCCAGGCCTTAAGCCTAGCCCGCACTTGTGCCCAGGCCTTAAGCCTAGCCCGCACTTGTGCCCAGGCCTTAAGCCTAGCCCGCACTTGTGCCCAGGCCTTAAGCCTAGCCCGCACTTGTGCCCCGGCCTTAAGCCTAGCCCGCACTTGTGCCCAGGCCTTAAGCCTAGCCCGCACTTGTGCCCCGGCCTTAAGCCTAGCCCGCACTTGTGCCCCGGCCTTAAGCCTAGCCCGCACTTGTGCCCAGGCCTTAAGCCTAGCCCGCACTTGTGCCCAGGCCTTAAGCCTAGCCCGCACTTGTGCCCAGGCCTTAAGCCTAGCCCGCACTTGTGCCCAGGCCTTAAGCCTAGCCCGCACTTGTGCCCCGGCCTTAAGCCTAGCCCGCACTTGTGCCCAGGCCTTAAGCCTAGCCCGCACTTGTGCCCCGGCCTTAAGCCTAGCCCGCACTTGTGCCCCGGCCTTAAGCCTAGCCTGCACTTGTGCCCAGGCCTTAAGCCTAGCCCGCACTTTTGAGCCCCTTGAATGCTTGTTTGTTTGTTTTTGTCTTCAGCTTCAAGTTGGTTATGCACATAGGGCCAGCTTTATGCTCTTCGCTCTTGTCCCGTCTGAATGCGCATGCATGACTGTAATTGGGGAAGAAGGCATTACCCATTTACGGAGGACAGACAAGAAGTGCCTGGTCGCTTGGAGCATGGGGTTATGGAGAGGCTCTGCACTGTACAACAAAGGATCTAGTCCTAAATGTCCAAGTACAGAGTAGAGGGGTGAAAGCTAGCTCTTCACCCCTATGGGTGCCTAACCCTTTATGCAAAGAGTGCAAAGAGTTAGCTGTATGCCCTAAGCCTAGCCAGCACTTGTGCCCATGCCTTAAGCCTAGCCAGCACTTGTGCCCCCTGCCTTGGTCCTAGCCAGCACTGCACTTGTGCCCCCTGCCTTGGTCCTAGCCAGCACTGCACTTGTGCCCAGGCCTTAAGCCTAGCCCGCACTTGTGCCCAGGCCTTAAGCCTAGCCCGCACTTGAGCCCCGGCCTTAAGCCTAGCCCGCACTTGTGCCCCGGCCTTAAGCCTAGCCTGCACTTGTGCCCAGGCCTTAAGCCTAGCCCGCACTTTTGAGCCCCTTGAATGCTTGTTTGTTTGTTTTTGTCTTCAGCTTCAAGTTGGTTATGCACATAGGGCCAGCTTTATGCTCTTCGCTCTTGTCCCGTCTGAATGCGCATGCATGACTGTAATTGGGGAAGAAGGCATTACCCATTTACGGAGGACAGACAAGAAGTGCCTGGTCGCTTGGAGCATGGGGTTATGGAGAGGCTCTGCACTGTACAACAAAGGATCTAGTCCTAAATGTCCAAGTACAGAGTAGAGGGGTGAAAGCTAGCTCTTCACCCCTATGGGTGCCTAACCCTTTATGCAAAGAGTGCAAAGAGTTAGCTGTATGCCCTAAGCCTAGCCAGCACTTGTGCCCATGCCTTAAGCCTAGCCAGCACTTGTGCCCCCTGCCTTGGTCCTAGCCAGCACTGCACTTGTGCCCCCTGCCTTGGTCCTAGCCAGCACTGCACTTGTGCCCAGGCCTTAAGCCTAGCCCGCACTTGTGCCCAGGCCTTAAGCCTAGCCCGCACTTGAGCCCCGGCCTTAAGCCTAGCCCGCACTTGTGCCCCAGCCTTAAGCCTAACCCGCACTTGTGCCCCGGCCTTAAGCCTAGCCCGCACTTGTGCCCCGGCCTTAAGCCTAGCCCGCACTTGTGCCCCGGCCTTAAGCCTAGCCCGCACTTGTGCCCCGGCCATAAGCCTAGCCCGCACTTGTGCCCCGGCCATAAGCCTAGCCCGCACTTGTGCCCCGGCCTTAAGCCTAGCCCGCACTTGTGCCCCGGCCTTAAGCCTAGCCCGCACTTGTGCCCCGGCCTTAAGCCTAGCCCGCAATTGTGCCCCGGCCTTAAGCCTAGCCCGCACTTGTGCCCCGGCCTTAAGCCTAGCCCGCACTTGTGCCCAGGCCTTAAGCCTAGCCCGCACTTGTGCCCAGGCCTTAAGCCTAGCCCGCACTTGTGCCCCGGCCTTAAGCCTAGCCCGCACTTGTGCCCAGGCCTTAAGCCTAGCCCGCACTTGTGCCCAGGCCTTAAGCCTAGCCCGCACTTGTGCCCAGGCCTTAAGCCTAGACCGCACTTGTGCCCAGGCCTTAAGCCTAGCCCGCACTTGTGCCCCGGCCTTAAGCCTAGCCCGCACTTGTGCCCAGGCCTTCAGCCTAGCCCGCACTTGTGCCCCGGCCTTCAGCCTAGCCCGCACTTGTGCCCAGGCCTTAAGCCTAGCCCGCACTTGTGCCCAGGCCTTAAGCCTAGCCCGCACTTGTGCCCAGGCCTTAAGCCTTGCCCGCACTTGTGCCCAGGCCTTAAGCCTAGCCTGCACTTGTGCCCAGGCCTTAAGCCTAGCCTGCACTTGTGCCCAGGCCTTAAGCCTAGCCCGCACTTGTGCCCAGGCCTTAAGCCTAGCCCGCACTTGTGCCCAGGCCTTAAGCCTAGCCCGCACTTGTGCCCCCTGCCTTGATCCTAGCTAGCACTACACTTGTGCCCAAGCCTTAAGCCTAGCTTGCACTTGTGCCCAGGCCTTAAGCCTAGACCGCACTTGTGCCCAGGCCTTAAGCCTAGACCGCACTTGTGCCCAGGCCTTAAGCCTAGCCCGCACTTGTGCCCCGGCCTTAAGCCTAGCCCGCACTTGTGCCCAGGCCTTCAGCCTAGCCCGCACTTGTGCCCCGGCCTTCAGCCTAGCCCGCACTTGTGCCCAGGCCTTAAGCCTAGCCCGCACTTGTGCCCCGGCCTTAAGCCTAGCCCGCACTTGTGCCCCGGCCTTAAGCCTAGCCCGCACTTGTGCCCCGGCCTTAAGCCTAGCCCGCACGTGTGCCCAGTCCTTAAGCCTAGCCCGCACTTGTGCCCAGGCCTTAAGCCTAGCCCGCACTTGTGCCCAGGACTTAAGCCTAGCCCGCACTTGTGCCCAGGCCTTAAGCCTAGCCCGCACTTGTGCCCAGGCCTTAAGCCTGGCCCGCACTTGTGACCCGGCCTTAAGCCTAGCCCGCACTTGTGCCCCGGCCTTCAGCCTAGCCCGCTCTTGTGCCCCGGCCTTAAGCCTAGCCAGCACTTGTGCCCCCTGCCTTGATCCTAGCCAGCACTGCACTTGTGCCCAGGCCTTAAGCCTAGCCCGCACTTGTGCCCAGGCCTTAAGCCTAGCCCGCACTTGTGCCCAGGCCTTAAGCCTAGCCCGCACTTGTGCCCAGGCCTTAAGCCTAGCCCGCACTTGTGCCCAGGCCTTAAGCCTAGCCCGCACTTGTGCCCAGGCCTTAAGCCTAGCCCGCACTTGTGCCCAGGCCTTAAGCCTAGCCCGCACTTGTGCCCAGGCCTTAAGCCTAGCCCGCACTTGTGCCCAGGCCTTAAGCCTAGCCCGCACTTGTGCCCAGGCCTTAAGCCTAGCCCGCACTTGTGCCCAGGCCTTAAGCCTAGCCCGCACTTGTGCCCCGGCCTTAAGCCTAGCCCGCACTTGTGCCCAGGCCTTAAGCCTAGCCCGCACTTGTGCCCCGGCCTTAAGCCTAGCCCGCACTTGTGCCCCGGCCTTAAGCCTAGCCCGCACTTGTGCCCAGGCCTTAAGCCTAGCCCGCACTTGTGCCCAGGCCTTAAGCCTAGCCCGCACTTGTGCCCAGGCCTTAAGCCTAGCCCGCACTTGTGCCCAGGCCTTAAGCCTAGCCCGCACTTGTGCCCCGGCCTTAAGCCTAGCCCGCACTTGTGCCCAGGCCTTAAGCCTAGCCCGCACTTGTGCCCCGGCCTTAAGCCTAGCCCGCACTTGTGCCCCGGCCTTAAGCCTAGCCTGCACTTGTGCCCAGGCCTTAAGCCTAGCCCGCACTTTTGAGCCCCTTGAATGCTTGTTTGTTTGTTTTTGTCTTCAGCTTCAAGTTGGTTATGCACATAGGGCCAGCTTTATGCTCTTCGCTCTTGTCCCGTCTGAATGCGCATGCATGACTGTAATTGGGGAAGAAGGCATTACCCATTTACGGAGGACAGACAAGAAGTGCCTGGTCGCTTGGAGCATGGGGTTATGGAGAGGCTCTGCACTGTACAACAAAGGATCTAGTCCTAAATGTCCAAGTACAGAGTAGAGGGGTGAAAGCTAGCTCTTCACCCCTATGGGTGCCTAACCCTTTATGCAAAGAGTGCAAAGAGTTAGCTGTATGCCCTAAGCCTAGCCAGCACTTGTGCCCATGCCTTAAGCCTAGCCAGCACTTGTGCCCCCTGCCTTGGTCCTAGCCAGCACTGCACTTGTGCCCCCTGCCTTGGTCCTAGCCAGCACTGCACTTGTGCCCAGGCCTTAAGCCTAGCCCGCACTTGTGCCCAGGCCTTAAGCCTAGCCCGCACTTGAGCCCCGGCCTTAAGCCTAGCCCGCACTTGTGCCCCAGCCTTAAGCCTAACCCGCACTTGTGCCCCGGCCTTAAGCCTAGCCCGCACTTGTGCCCCGGCCTTAAGCCTAGCCCGCACTTGTGCCCCGGCCTTAAGCCTAGCCCGCACTTGTGCCCCGGCCATAAGCCTAGCCCGCACTTGTGCCCCGGCCATAAGCCTAGCCCGCACTTGTGCCCCGGCCTTAAGCCTAGCCCGCACTTGTGCCCCGGCCTTAAGCCTAGCCCGCACTTGTGCCCCGGCCTTAAGCCTAGCCCGCAATTGTGCCCCGGCCTTAAGCCTAGCCCGCACTTGTGCCCCGGCCTTAAGCCTAGCCCGCACTTGTGCCCAGGCCTTAAGCCTAGCCCGCACTTGTGCCCATGCCTTAAGCCTAGCCAGCACTTGTGCCCAGGCCTTAAGCCTAGCCCGCACTTGTGCCCAGGCCTTAAGCCTAGCCCGCACTTGTGCCCAGGCCTTAAGCCTAGCCCGCACTTGTGCCCCGGCCTTAAGCCTAGCCCGCACTTGTGCCCAGGCCTTAAGCCTAGCCCGCACTTGTGCCCCGGCCTTAAGCCTAGCCCGCACTTGTGCCCCGGCCTTAAGCCTAGCCCGCACTTGTGCCCAGGCCTTAAGCCTAGCCCGCACTTGTGCCCAGGCCTTAAGCCTAGCCCGCACTTGTGCCCAGGCCTTAAGCCTAGCCCGCACTTGTGCCCAGGCCTTAAGCCTAGCCCGCACTTGTGCCCAGGCCTTAAGCCTAGCCCGCACTTGTGCCCAGGCCTTAAGCCTAGCCCGCACTTGTGCCCAGGCCTTAAGCCTAGCCCGCACTTGTGCCCAGGCCTTAAGCCTAGCCCGCACTTGTGCCCAGGCCTTAAGCCTAGCCCGCACTTGTGCCCAGGCCTTAAGCCTAGCCCGCACTTGTGCCCAGGCCTTAAGCCTAGCCCGCACTTGTGCCCAGGCCTTAAGCCTAGCCCGCACTTGTGCCCCGGCCTTAAGCCTAGCCCGCACTTGTGCCCAGGCCTTAAGCCTAGCCCGCACTTGTGCCCCGGCCTTAAGCCTAGCCCGCACTTGTGCCCCGGCCTTAAGCCTAGCCCGCACTTGTGCCCAGGCCTTAAGCCTAGCCCGCACTTGTGCCCAGGCCTTAAGCCTAGCCCGCACTTGTGCCCAGGCCTTAAGCCTAGCCCGCACTTGTGCCCAGGCCTTAAGCCTAGCCCGCACTTGTGCCCCGGCCTTAAGCCTAGCCCGCACTTGTGCCCAGGCCTTAAGCCTAGCCCGCACTTGTGCCCCGGCCTTAAGCCTAGCCCGCACTTGTGCCCCGGCCTTAAGCCTAGCCTGCACTTGTGCCCAGGCCTTAAGCCTAGCCCGCACTTTTGAGCC
>NW_027193593.1:0-32387 GCF_032444005.1 Ranitomeya imitator
CCAGTACTTATCAGTCTGCATGAAGGTCTAAAACACTGTGATACCCATGGAGCATTGGAATGTGCGGGCGAGGCTTGATAGCGGTTCCCCTGCACGAACAATGCGATCGAGGGGTGGCACAGCCCTCAGAGGTCACTTCAGGACCTCCCCGCGCAGTGTGGGGGCCTTCATGCGGCTGCTGATATGGGAGGAAGCCAGGTGCTACTTGAAACATCAGAGTGCTGGATTGGGCTTTCTACCAAAAGGAGTTCGGTTTATACAACACATGCGGATACCCTGCTCCAATACCTCTGGGACAATGCTAGTAAGCCCCCGATAGAGTGGATCTTCGATATCCCCCGGAAACCACAGTAAACCACCTCGCATGCCCTAGTAGACTCCCCTACAGCACCCCTGGCTCCTTCTCCAACTCCACAGTCCCCTGGCTAGCCCTGTAGAGGCCTCGGCTCCCACAGTGTTGTTGAAAGCACCCAGAAGCTGGGATGAAATGAGGCATCACCTTAAAAATGCAGTCGACACAACACAATCAGGACCAACAGAGGGATGTCTGTCATCGTTCATGATGGCAGGTTGTATACAGTAGAGAGGAAGAGGCCGAAGACAGTGTACCTCAGGTGCAGGGCCCGGGGGTGCCAGGGGAGAGTGGCAGCAACGGGAACTCCGACATCCCTGGCAGAGATGATTGAGGATGGTAACTTTACTGATGTGGTACTAAAGACAATCACCCCACACACCTGCGAGGAGGATACTGCAACATTGAGGGCAGCTGAAGTCAACACCCACCTACTGACAAGGGCTGCGGAGACAGAGGATGCCCCGAGAGATATTCATCATATGCATGGCCCGGGAAGGGTACCATGTGAGGCGAAAGCTGGATGCAGACAAGATCATCTTTCAGCGCATCCACAGGCGCAGACAACTACTCCTACAGCACAACAACCCACTCATTGTGCCAGAACTCTCTTAGAGAGAAGGATATGTACAACATCCACAGTGGCAGACTGTACCAGTACGGGCCCGGTCACTTCGGGGGATTGCAGCCGTATAGGGACACTATCATGTGCTGGAGCAGTGGCCTGCAGAGCCTCTCAGAGAACCGCACGTGGGCCGTAGACGGGACCTTCGACATAGCTCCGTGGGTACAGACAGGTGTACACCATTGGCTATGTCAAGGATAACCACATCATTCCCGTGGTCTTCACACTCTGTCTGGACAAGTCTCGCCCAGTGTACGAGCTCATGGTATATGTCTTACAGAATCTTGTCAGAGATCTTCTGCCCCCGACCGCCCTGGTGTGTGACTATGAGAGTACTGCCATCTCCCCTGCATTCCCTAGACTCCAGATACACGGGGCCTGTTCCACCTGAGCCAGGCGGTGCAGAGGAGGCTACAGAAGATGAGGTTGAAGAAGGTACGAACCACAAGCCCAGAAGTAGTTAAGTTCACGCTAGCATTGAGCTCACTAGCTTATCTACATATAGATACAGTAGTCGACACGTTTTCTCAACTCCTACAGCATGCGGAGTACCCAAATATACTCGACCCATTGTACAAGTACTTCCAGGCCACATACATCCAATCCCCGCCAGTACTTATCAGTCTGCACGAAGGTCTAAAACACTGTGATACCCATGGCGCATTGGAATATGCGGGCGAGGCTTGAAAGCGGTTCCCCCTGCACCAATAATGCCATAGAGGGGTGGCACAGCCCTCAGGGGTCACTTCAGGACCTCCCCGCGCAGTCTGGGGGCCTTCATGCGGATGCTGATAGATGAGGAAGCCAGGTGCTACTTGAAACATCAGAGTGCTGGATTGGGCTTTCTACCAAAAGGAGTTCGGTTTATACAACACATGCGGATACCCTGCTGCAATACCTCCGGGACAATGCTAGTAAGCCCCCGATAGAGTGGATCTTCGATATCCCATGTAAACCATAGTAAACAGCATCACATGCCCTAGTAGACTCCCCTACAGCACCCCTGGCTCCTTCTCCAACTCCACAGTCCCCTGGCTAGCCCTGTAGAGGCCTCGGCTCCCACAGTGTTGTTGAAAGCACCCAGAAGCTGGGATGAAATGAGGCATCACCTTAAAAATGCAGTCGACACAACACAATCAGGACCAACAGAGGGATGTCTGTCATCGTTCATGATGGCAGGCTGTATACAGTAGAGAGGAAGAGGCCGAAGACAGTGTACCTCAGGTGCAGGGCCCGGGGGTGCCAGGGGAGAGTGGCAGCAACGGGAACTCCGACATCCCTGGCCAACATGATTGAGGATGGTAACTTTACTGATGTGGTACTAAAGACAATCACCCCACACACCTGCGAGGAGGATACTGCAACATTGAGGGCAGCTGAAGTCAACACCCACCTACTGACAAGGGTTTCAGAGACAGAGGAGGCCCCCGAGAGATATTCATCATATGCCTGGCCCGGGAGGGGTACCAGACAAGGGAGAAGCTGGGTGCAGACAAGATCATCTTTCAGCGCATCCACCGCCACAGACAGATACTCCTACAGCACAACAACCCACTCATTGTGCCAGAACTCTCTTAGAGAGAAGGATATGTACAACATCCACAGTGGCAGACTGTACCAGTACGGGCCCGGTCACTTCGGGGATTGCAGCCGTATAGGGACACTATCATGTGCTGGAGCAGTGGCCTGCAGAGCCTCTCAGAGAACCGCACGTGGGCCGTAGACGGGACCTTCGACATAGCTCCGTGGGTACAGACAGGTGTACACCATTGGCTATGTCAAGGATAACCACATCATTCCCGTGGTCTTCACACTCTGTCTGGACAAGTCTCGCCCAGTGTACGAGCTCATGGTATATGTCTTACAGAATCTTGTCAGAGATCTTCTGCCCCCGACCGCCCTGGTGTGTGACTATGAGAGTACTGCCATCTCCCCTGCATTCCCTAGACTCCAGATACACGGGGCCTGTTCCACCTGAGCCAGGCGGTGCAGAGGAGGCTACAGAAGATGAGGTTGAAGAAGGTAGTACGAACAAGCCCAGAAGTAGTTAAGTTCACGCTAGCATTGAGCTCACTAGCTTATCTACATATAGATACAGTAGTCGACACGTTTTCTCAACTCCTACAGCATGCGGAGTACCCAAATATACTCGACCCATTGTACAAGTACTTCCAGGCCACATACATCCAATCCCCGCCAGTACTTATCAGTCTGCACGAAGGTCTAAAACACTGTGATACCCATGGCGCATTGGAATATGCGGGCGAGGCTTGAAAGCGGTTCCCCCTGCACCAATAATGCCATAGAGGGGTGGCACAGCCCTCAGGGGTCACTTCAGGACCTCCCCGCGCAGTCTGGGGGCCTTCATGCGGATGCTGATAGATGAGGAAGCCAGGTGCTACTTGAAACATCAGAGTGCTGGATTGGGCTTTCTACCAAAAGGAGTTCGGTTTATACAACACATGCGGATACCCTGCTGCAATACCTCCGGGACAATGCTAGTAAGCCCCCGATAGAGTGGATCTTCGATATCCCATGTAAACCATAGTAAACAGCATCACATGCCCTAGTAGACTCCCCTACAGCACCCCTGGCTCCTTCTCCAACTCCACAGTCCCCTGGCTAGCCCTGTAGAGGCCTCGGCTCCCACAGTGTTGTTGAAAGCACCCAGAAGCTGGGATGAAATGAGGCATCACCTTAAAAATGCAGTCGACACAACACAATCAGGACCAACAGAGGGATGTCTGTCATCGTTCATGATGGCAGGCTGTATACAGTAGAGAGGAAGAGGCCGAAGACAGTGTACCTCAGGTGCAGGGCCCGGGGGTGCCAGGGGAGAGTGGCAGCAACGGGAACTCCGACATCCCTGGCCAACATGATTGAGGATGGTAACTTTACTGATGTGGTACTAAAGACAATCACCCCACACACCTGCGAGGAGGATACTGCAACATTGAGGGCAGCTGAAGTCAACACCCACCTACTGACAAGGGTTTCAGAGACAGAGGAGGCCCCCGAGAGATATTCATCATATGCCTGGCCCGGGAGGGGTACCAGACAAGGGAGAAGCTGGGTGCAGACAAGATCATCTTTCAGCGCATCCACCGCCACAGACAGATACTCCTACAGCACAACAACCCACTCATTGTGCCAGAACTCTCCCTAAGAGAAAGATATGTACAACATCCACAGTGGCAGACTTACCAGTACGGGCCAGGTCACTTCGGGGGATTGCAGCCGTATAGGGACACTATCATGTGCTGGAGCAGCGACCTGCAGAGCCTCTCAGAGAACCGCACGTGGGCCGTAGACGGGACCTTCGACATAGCTCCGTGGGTACAGACAGGTGTACACCATTGGCTATGTCAAGGATAACCACATCATTCCCGTGGTCTTCACACTCTGTCTGGACAAGTCTCGCCCAGTGTACGAGCTCATGGTATATGTCTTACAGAATCTTGTCAGAGATCTTCTGCCCCCGACCGCCCTGGTGTGTGACTATGAGAGTACTGCCATCTCCCCTGCATTCCCTAGACTCCAGATACACGGGGCCTGTTCCACCTGAGCCAGGCGGTGCAGAGGAGGCTACAGAAGATGAGGTTGAAGAAGGTAGTACGAACAAGCCCAGAAGTAGCTAAGTTCACACTAGCACTTAGTTCACTAGCTTATCTATATATAGATACAGTAGTAGACACGTTTTCTCAGCTCCTACAGCACCCAGAGTACTCAAATATACTCGACCCCCTATACAAGTATTTCCAGGGTACCTACATCCAATCCCCGCCAGTACTTATCAGTCTGCATGAAGGTCTAAAACACTGTGATACCCATGGAGCATTGGAATATGCGGGCGAGGCTTGATAGCGGTTCCCCTGCACTAACAATGCGATCGAGGGGTGGCACAGCCCTCAGAGGTCACTTCAGGACCTCCCCGCGCAGTCTGGGGGCCTTCATGCGGATGCTGATAGATGAGGAAGCCAGGTGCTACTTGAAACATCAGAGTGCTGGATTGGGCTTTCTACCAAAAGGAGTTCGGTTTATACAACACATGCGGATACCCTGCTCCAATACCTCTGGGACAATGCTAGTAAGCCCCCGATAGAGTGGATCTTCGATATCCCCCGGAAACCACAGTAAACCACCTCGCATGCCCTAGTAGACTCCCCTACAGCACCCCTGGCTCCTTCTCTGGTCTTACAGTCCCCTGGCTAGCCCTGCAGAGGCCTCGGCTCCCACAGTGTTTGTTGAAGCACCCAGAAGTTGGGATGAAATGAGGCATCACCGTAAAAAATGCAGTCGACAGCCAACACAATCAAGACCAACAGAGGGATGTCTGTCATCGTTCATGATGGCAGGCTGTATACAGTAGAGAGGAAGAGGCCGAAGACGGTGTACCTCAGGTGCAGGGCCCGGGGGTGCCAGGGGAGAGTGGCAGCAACCGGAACTCCGACATCCCTGGCCGAGATGATAGAAGAAGGTAGCTTTACTGATGTGGTACTAAAGACAATCACCCCACACACCTGCGAGGAGGATACTGCAACATTGAGGGCAGCTGAAGTCAACACCCACCTACTGACAAGGGCTGCGGAGACAGAGGATGCCCCGAGAGATATTCATCATATGCCTGGCCCGGGAGGGGTACCAGACAAGGGAGAAGCTGGGTGCAGACAAGATCATCTTTCAGCGCATCCACCGCCGCAGACAACTACTCCTACAGCACAACAACCCACTCATTGTGCCAGAACTCTCCCTAAGAGAAAGATATGTACAACATCCACAGTGGCAGACTTACCAGTATGGACCAGGTCACTTCGGGGGATTGCAGCCGTATAGGGACACTATCATGTGCTGGAGCAGTGGCCTGCAGAGCCTCTCAGAGAACCGCACGTGGGCCGTAGACGGGACCTCCGACATAGCTCCGTGGGTACAGACAGGTGTACACCACAGGCTATGTCAAGGATAACCACATCATGCCCGTGGCCTTCACACTCTGTCTGGACAAGTCTCGCCCAGTGTACGAGCTCATGGTATATGTCTTACAGAATCTTGTCAGAGATCTTCTGCCCCGACCGCCCTGGTGTGTGACTATGAGAGTACTGCCATCTCCCCTGCATTCCCTAGACTCCAGATACACGGGGCCTGTTCCACCTGAGCCAGGCGGTGCAGAGGAGGCTACAGAAGATGAGGTTGAAGAAGGTAGTACGAACAAGCCCAGAAGTAGCTAAGTTCACACTATCATTGAGCTCACTAGCTTATCTATATATAGATACAGTAGTAGACACGTTTTCTCAGCTCCTACAGCACCCAGAGTACTCAAATATACTCGACCCCCTATACAAGTATTTCCAGGGTACCTACATCCAATCCCCGCCAGTACTTATCAGTCTGCACGAAGGTCTAAAACACTGTGATACCCATGGCGCATTGGAATATGCGGGCGAGGCTTGATAGCGGTTCCCCCTGCACCAATAATGCCATAGAGGGGTGGCACAGTGCCCTCAGGGGTCACTTCAGGACCTCCCCGCGCAGTCTGGGGGCCTTCATGCGGATGCTGATAGATGAGGAAGCCAGGTGCTACTTGAAACATCAGAGTGCTGGATTGGGCTTTCTACCAAAAGGAGTTCGGTTTATACAACACATGCGGATACCCTGCTCCAATACCTCTGGGACAATGCTAGTAAGCCCCCGATAGAGTGGATCTTCGATATCCCCCGGAAACCACAGTAAACCACCTCGCATGCCCTAGTAGACTCCCCTACAGCACCCCTGGCTCCTTCTCTGGTCTTACAGTCCCCTGGCTAGCCCTGCAGAGGCCTCGGCTCCCACAGTGTTTGTTGAAGCACCCAGAAGTTGGGATGAAATGAGGCATCACCGTAAAAAATGCAGTCGACAGCCAACACAATCAAGACCAACAGGGGCATGCCTGTCATCGTTCATGATGGCAGGCTGTATACAGTAGAGAGGAAGAGGCCGAAGACAGTGTACCTCAGGTGCAGGGCCCGGGGGTGCCAGGGGAGAGTGGCAGCAACGGGAACTCCGACATCCCTGGCAGAGATGATTGAGGATGGTAACTTTACTGATGTGGTACTAAAGACAATCACCCCACACACCTGCGAGGAGGATACTGCAACATTGAGGGCATCTGAAGTCAACACCCACCTACTGACAAGGGCTGCGGAGACAGAGGATGCTCCTTGAGAGATATTCACTATATGTCTGGCCCGGGAGGGGTACCAGACAAAGGAGAAGCTGGGTACAGACAAGATCATCTTTCAGCGCATCCACCGCCACAGACAGATACTCCTACAGCACAACAACCCACTCATTGTGCCAGAACTCTCCCTAAGAGAAAGATATGTACAACATCCACAGTGGCAGACTTACCAGTATGGACCAGGTCACTTCGGGGGATTGCAGCCGTATAGGGACACTATCATGTGCTGGAGCAGTGGCCTGCAGAGCCTCTCAGAGAACCGCACGTGGGCCGTAGACGGGACCTCCGACATAGCTCCGTGGGTACAGACAGGTGTACACCATAGGCTATGTCAAGGACAATCACATCATTCCGGTGGTCTTCACACTCTGTCTGGACAAGTCTCGCCCAGTGTACGAGCTGATGATATATGTCTTACAGAATCTTGTCAGAGATCTTCTGCCCCCGACCGCCCTACTGTGTGACTATGAGAGTACTGCCATCTCCCCTGCATTCCCTGGGCTCCAGATACACGGGGCCTGTTCCACCTGAGCTAGGCGGTGCAGTGGAGGCTACAGAAGATGAGGTTGAAGAAGGTAGTACGAACAAGCCCAGAAGTAGCTAAGTTCACACTATCATTGAGCTCACTAGCTTATCTATATATAGATACAGTAGTAGACACGTTTTCTCAACTCCTACAGCATGCGGAGTACCCAAATATACTCGACCCCCTATACAAGTATTTCCAGGGTACCTACATCCAATCCCCGCCAGTACTTATCAGTCTGCATGAAGGTCTAAAACACTGTGATACCCATGGAGCATTGGAATGTGCGGGCGAGGCTTGATAGCGGTTCCCCTGCACGAACAATGCGATCGAGGGGTGGCACAGCCCTCAGAGGTCACTTCAGGACCTCCCCGCGCAGTCTGGGGGCCTTCATGCGGATGCTGATAGATGAGGAAGCCAGGTGCTACTTGAAACATCAGAGTGCTGGATTGGGCTTTCTACCAAAAGGAGTTCGGTTTATACAACACATGAGGCTACTCTACTGCAATACCTCCGGGACAATGCTAGTAAGCCCCCGATAGAGTGGATCTTCGATATCCCCCGCAAGCCACAGTAAACCACCTCTCATACCTTAGTAGACTCCCCTACAGCACCCCTGGCTCCTTCTCCAACTCCACACTCCCCTGGCTAGCCCTGCAGAGGCCTCGGCTCCCACAGTGTTTGTTGAAGCACCCAGAAGTTGGGACGGAATGAGGCATCACCCTAAAAAAATGCAGCCAGCAGACGGTTCGAGGCCCGAGCCCGCCTTAACGAGGAGGGCGCTTGTGAAGCCAGCCAACTTCGAGGCAGTGCTGGAGGATGTCATCGAGGAGTACAAGACTAACTCCGATGGTGAAGCGTTTACAGTTCTGGCACGTTACCGCGTCAGCGACACGGGCATGGTATCCGCGGCCCCGGAAGCCGGCGTGGCTGATTTTGTCGTGGTTGCTTCCGACAACGAGGTCCAGACGCCTGCGGGGCTTGCGGTGCGGCTGAAGAAGGAGGCGCGCAGAGAGACGCGGATGCTGAAGAAGGAGGCAGAGAGAGAGGCCCAGAGGCTGAGGGAGGAGGCACAAAGGCTGGCGGAAGAGGCCCGCAAAGAGGCCCAAATGCTGAGGGAGCATGAACAGAGAGAGGCACAGCGGCTGGCGGAAGAAGCGCGGCAGGAAGCCCTGGCCTATATGGAGACGATGCACAATACATATTACGACATGGATGGTAACAGGAAGGTCGTTTCTGCCGAAACCTTTCGCGGAGACCAAGCCGAGATTAAGAAGATCTTAGCCCGCATCAACAGCCTCGACAAACATCATTTTTTCGCACCACCGCTCGATCTCATGGATATGAAATCGCTATACATCAGACTCACCAATTACAACCCCGCAGCAGTCGAGGCATCGCTCGAGTCTGCCTCTAAGTACACTCCAACCCAACTCCCCGCCCCCTTCCCGGCCCTCGCCCCCGCTCCGGCTCCGCCCCCCGCCCCCAGCTTGCACGCGGGCGTCGGCTTCAGCGATATAGACTGGCTTTCCTACCACTATACGCAGTGGTCCGCAGCAGGCACGGCTGGGATCCTGTACCCACAGGCCCTGAAGAATAGGATGGTGTATCAGGCAGGGTACAGCCCCGTAATCGATAACTTTACGGCTCTAGAAATATACGCAGGCATCCAGCACACCCGGACAGTGGATCAGTACATCAGCATTCTGGATGCGGTTCAGAGGCTGAACGCCAGATCCTACAATGCTCAATCCCCCGTCATACTACAGTTGGGTGAGCAGGGTATAGCTATTAGAGACATCGTGGACGCCCAGATAGCCGTTATCTGGTGGTTCTGGCCGTTCCTGCAGGAGCTTTCACGGCTGCAAGAGAATAAGAAGGAGGATGGGCAGCCCGCTAGAAATATCCCCCCTGGCACTATAGAGGAGCAAAACGCGGCCAGGGGCTATATCGTCCTGCTCATGAGCATCTTCATGGCGGCCTCGTCCCGTCTCGCGTCCCTCTTCGCGGACGTCGTGAAGGCGGTGCACGGGGAGCTCAAAGCAGACGGGAAGAGCGGACTGGACGCGCTCCTCACTCACAAGGCCTACTTCCCGCCCGTGTTCGTTCGCCCGCCCAAGACCCCGTGTCGCGCATTCCGCCTGTACACGCAAAAGTGGGAGCAATTCGCACCACTGGATTTTATCCTCGTGACAGAGTTCCCCCACTGGAGGAGATACAGATTTTGTTTCTGCCTCGGCAATGAGACAAGGATATATCCTAGCTGGAGTAGCACTTATGAAACCATAGCTGCGGACCGGGAGGAGCCTATGTTAGTTGATTACAGGCATGCAGATAGAGTTTATTCGCCATCACCCCACGCCAGGAAATGTTTCACCGCGTGGTGGAGGCGGGCTGCATTCCGCATGCCGATCAATGCCAAAACTAGCTTATTCGATGCATACAGCACAGAACACCAGGATATCAGCCTGTTCATGACAGAGGCGGAGGCAAGGCAGCTGTACGGGCAGGAGTTTGCGCTGAAGCTGATTGCAGACGAGGGTGAGATCAGGTTGTACACAGTCGAGCGCGTCCTCTCTGGAGCGACATACTCGTTCCGATGCCGCTCGTGCCCCACAATGGACGAGTCGCCCTTTGTTATCACGCTTCCCCGGCCACCGGAGGTCACGGCCCGGTTTCTGGAGGGCGAGTGCGGCGGGTTTGCCAGCTACCGAAGCTTCGTCATAGCCAGCGCAATGGCTAGTATCGGCGCGGAGTGCAATGAAGGATACATCGAAGCAGTTGGGGCGTGTGCCGCGAGAGCCAATGTCCCAGACACAGACATTCCGCTAGATCTCCTGCACACACAGGACGTGTACGCTAGCACCAGACTTCTGCCGGATGGGCTTTTAAGTGTCTTAAAATACCCGACAAACTTCGAGGACGCGCTCTGCAGCGACTATGTTATCATGGCAGACAAGTCCATGTTAATCCACTCTTTCCTGCAGACAGCTGGTCCACATCACGGGATGTGCTACACCAGGTTCCGGCGGCAGGGTAAGACGATGGCCGCTAACATGCTCGCCGCATATCTCGATCGGTGCAAGCCCTGGGCGGGCGCTGTGTTTTCCCAGCTGTACATCGGGCAGTGTCCCGCAGGCCTGGATCACCAGCTGAAACTCCTGCACGATAACCAGAACAGACGCCCAGTCTTCGCCTGTGCGATGGACTGCAGCGACGAGGGGGGAATATATGAGAGAATAGCGTGTGCCTGCATCCCGCTCATGCGCCAAATCGACACCGTTCCGCAAGACTGCTGGATTAGAGGCTTCTTGATGGGCCTATCCGACAGATTAGTGGGTCAAGGGAGCTCCTCCATCGTTGCCATCATCGACGATTTTGACAGGCCCTACTTTGATTCCCCGAGCATAGCCTGTATACCCAATGTAAGCCTGGAGCAGCTGAAGAATAGCATTCTGGCGAACTGCACCGGCGCCATGGAGCTGTTCAAGGCATCGCAGAGGAGCCCTGTAGCGCCAAGCCTCTTTTCAGCATTGAAAAACATGCTTCTGAATGTAGGGTCTCCTGCCAGTAGCGCTCTAATGCGAGTGCTTTTCCCCGGCGAGCCTGCAGAGATAAGCGAACAGACCCTCACCGCCTCTCTAGCAGACATCAGTGAAGACACCTTCAGAGCGCTCATCGCTGCGATGGACGACTCTCTTCAGACCCCCCTCTATCAGCTTAAGTGCTCTCTGACCAAGGAGAAAACCGAGGCACAGCGTCTCTTCTATCTCCTGCTGGATCTCTATGGATTCTTTGCGAAGTACAGCGATGGGGCGAGCCGGGTCTTCTTCACTGGGATTACGATGGCAATCGCAGGTGAGCACTCCCTCAACACCCTGCGAAAAGTAGGCGTGACGGACACGTACTGCGCGCTCGCGACGGGCATGTCGGAGGCAGAGGTGTTTGCGCTCCATGCGCTGACCGGGGCGGACGTACTGGGCCCAAGCAATGTGCGCTACTGCTCCGGGTATGCCGTAGTGTACAACCTGTGGGAGTGTCTGCGCCTCGCCATGCCTAGAATGGCGCTGGAAAGCTGGACAGCACTTAGCACGACACGGATCAAGACGCTGATAAAGGGAAATGATGTTTTCGACATAGTCCACAGAATGCGCAAGAGTATTAAGTTCGAAATCACGCTGGAGAAATTTGACCTATTCATGCACATAAATCCTTTTTTGCTCACTAACGAGGCCCCCACGTACAACGAGATCCTCGCAGAGCTGCTCATGACGGGTTACGTCACGTACGGGGCCTCTGCAGAGAGCGTGTTCCTCACCCAGTTCCAGGAGGACGTGTTTATCGCATGGACGGGGTGCGAAAAGAGCGCCTTCAATGCGCTCAGGAAACGAGACCTCGCGGTCGTGACGGACTATATCTCTGGCATTGACTGGGTGGCGATGGAGAATATGGATAGTGAGCGCAGCTATCAGCTGGTCATAGAGAACAGGCTGCTCCAGGACGAAGAGCTGTTTGTCGTCCACGAAGCCAGTACTACCGTGGGTGATAGGAGGGTTCAGGACACGCACGCAGGCATCGTGGTGGGCCACCGGGCGATGGGATACTTTATCATCGAGCTGAAGGCGATGCACCTCGGGGAGGGAGGCGATGAAGAGCACTTCTGCGTTACCCACACAAAGAAGGCGCTGGAGCAAGATCTTCGAGAAGAGGTACGGGACGATAGTTCTGTCCCGGGGCATCCCGCAGAGCTACACGCTCGTCTCGTTCGTGGCGACCAATGCGAGAAGGGTCGCTATGCTGGCGTTCAGCGTGCAGGAGACCGCGGTGCTGTGCGTGGCGAGGCACTGCACGTTGACGAGTTCGGAAAGCTTCTACCGGAGCGCCGCGAACGCGCTTCTGGCCCAAGGGACAGGGGGTGCCGCGCCGCAAGGAGTATGCCGGATACTGGTAGGAGCTGCCCCTGTTGGCGATTCCGAGCTGCAGCTGTGCATGCATACGCTCGGGCAGGCGCTCCAGGCCGCCGGGGGCGAGTAAACCCCGCCGTTGGGCCGGAGCACGAGGAGCGGCTACTGCGGGCCGGCCTCGCCTGTGCATAGGCGGGCGGGCGCGGCTACACAAGCAGCACGGGGCTGAGGCCAGCAGCTGGCAGGGACCCTAGCCACATCGCCTGATCTCTGGGCAGCTGTGCGTCCCCCGCCCTGATCTCTGCCACCCTTCATGCAGTACACGCAGGGGCTCGTCCGTCGCAACGACCACGTGCCGCCCACAGGCTCCATAGCCGTCGTGCACCCGAGAGTAGATCAGACTGGCCGGAGAAGCTCTCCAGCTGGGCACGGCGCCTGGGCCAAGCGTGTATGCGTCATGCCGGGGCGGGGATCACAGCATCAGCACGTCCTCGGAGCAAACGTTCGACCTGATGCGCCTGCCCCGAACTCTTTCAGCGAAAGCAGGACGCTCATGAGCCGGGAGCTCCCCGCGCTCACGGGGATGCCATATCCAACACGGTAGGGGTCTAAAGTGGCAGATAAAGGAGCGAAGGGCCGAGCTGCTCCGAATCATTCGCTGCTGTGTTGCCCTCCGCGGGTGGGCATGCTATCCTGGGGCTGCATCTTCATTCTGGAGTCCCGCTTCCCCGGAATCGCCGGTGTCGGTAGGGCCGGGGGCTTGGAGCAACTGTTCCCGGCGGACTGAGTGGGGGCAAAAGCTAGCAGCTCTCTGGGTAGGGCTCGTATGGCGGGAACCAGGCGGATACAACTCCTGCAAATCCGCGCTATCGTGACGTATCTGTACGCGTAAGGTATTCTGGAGTCTCTGTTGGGCCCTGGACACGCTGCACGGAGGGCACTGGAGATGATCTGGGGAAGGACTTGGCCTGCACCCACATCTGCACCATCGCCTCGCCAGGTGGGAACACCCAGCCCCGCGTGCAGGTTCCTCTCTCCCGCAAGGTATCGGATATAGCCCTTGATCCTGTCCTTCAGCGGTTGGATGGCTCCGATATCCAGAGACTGGACTATCCCGGGGGTGTCTAGTAGGCCAATGCACGACCCAGGAGAAGCCCCCTATCTCGCCTGGTGGCAGGCCTGTCCCCGCAGTATGCAAAGACAACACACTCATACAGGGTATCCTGCGTGGCCAGGCACGGTGTGGAGGGGGTCTAATATCGTATGAGTTAGTAAAGCTCAGATCTTCGCCCTTGCTTATAATCAATGGTGGGACCTTCTCGCCACACAATCGTACAGCCAGAACATACAATATCCCGGGTAGTGTGCTCTGGGAAGCTGCGATTGGGGGCCTGGCGAGCGCCCTTCACCTCTGTGCTACACTCTCTGCCATGCACAAGCGAGCTCATGTGGCGAGTATGTTGTGCCGGTCAGATTCTTTCCTAAAGCAGGCGTTTATCAATTGCTTGTGTCTTATGACGCGGGCGAGGAGCTCTGTGTGTGCCAGAGCGAACTCTGTTGTGAATCGTCTGCGGGAGAAACCACACATCCTCAGGAGCCGTCGCAGCCAGTTATCGGATGCCTTGAGTGTGCTATCCCCCGGGCGGGCAGCACTCCAATGGGCTTTGGCGGCTGTTCCACGTGCCTTGAGGCTACTATGAGTCCGCCTTCTCGTCTCCGCTTGGTCTCACTGGCAATAATCTCTGCAGACCCCTCACCTCCTCCTTTCTGCCTCCCCGTCGGTGCTTCACGATGCTGCTTCTGCTTTCCGCTCTTCTGCTGTCCAGTTGAAGAGCGTGGCCTTACAGTTCCCCATTGCAGTGGTAATGTCTTTGACCGACAGCTCACCTCCCCGGTAGAAGGCAACTATAGTGCGCTTGGTTACAGGGAGATATGAGTGATATTGCATCGGGATTGTTTTGAGTTTGATTGAAATATATTTACTGAAGTGGATTAAAAAATATTTTGAAGAGATGGACAAGAGAGAATACTCCCTTTCAGCACTGGCTAAGCAGTTGAAGATGCCATTGCGTACCCTGATGGATTGGCACTCGAAGCGCGGCAAGATCCGGCACTCAGGCCGGAAGCCCCTTCTGGGCCGGCTAGAATACCTGGTCTACAGGTGGTTTGCCGCCTGTAGAGAGAAGGGCTATCGAGTTACCGGCCAGCAGATCAGGGCCCAGCGGGTATATAATGCAACCCACCCGATGGCGCACGTTTCGTGGCGTCAAAAAGGTGGTTGCAGGGGTTCAACCGCCGCTGGGGCATATCATACAGGACAGTTACTGGCCACTTCTCCGGCTCGCCACTCGACCTAGGCCGCACGGGTGGTGAGCTACATAGGGTTCGTGAGGAGGTTATGGCGCGAGGGGCATGACAAAGACTGCTATAGTGATGGAAGAAATGCCGGTACACCTCGGCCAGGACGCCACGCGCACATACGACCTGAGGGGCACCCGAAAGGTATACGTGAGTGATGGTGGACACTAGTGAGCGTGTTACCTGCATGGTGGGTATGGCATCCTCCGGGAATCCCGGCAGTCTTCTATGGCGAACAACCAGGGACTCAGACAGATAGATGACATGATATGGACTGCCTGCACCTTCCGCCTGCAACCTTACAGAGCTGTTGCTAGACTGGCTGCAACTAACTTTCCCGACTAGGTGGCGTGACAGCTACGTGATATGGGATGCAGTTACTCATAGGCTAATAAGAGGTATGACTATCTGCACTGTAGACATTGGATCGTATGTACTGCCCGCACGGACCATCGACTTCATCCAGTCCCTGGATATAGGTGTCAACATACTCATCAGCCATCATCTTATGAGATGGATCGAGGCCTATGTCGGGATTGGAGTACCTAGTACGGTGAATGACAACCCTGCTGAGCCACCGGAAGGAGAAGTTATTGGTTAAGTGCATCGTCCATCGAGCAAAGTGACAAAGAATAGTTTACTAGCTGCCCTTCGTGCTGCATATCTGATAGAGGGTATACCGGTGGAGCAAATGCATGCTTGTAGTCATCCAATAATGGGAACTGTCTAAGAGATTTCTTAGCCAGGCAAGAAGACAGCCTGGATGACAACTTCTTCGAGACTACGGATGAGGACGAGTAAATTCTACCCTATGCTACCTCCTTATCTGGATACAATATAGGCATCCGGATATGGACAGAAGGGGTCTCCTGAGCAAGATAGAATGACGGAGATGTCGATCTCTAAATATCCTCTTCAACCTTCTTCGTCCACACCACCTGGTTAGACCCTACAGAGTGCTAGGTGAGCAGAGTCCTTGCATGAGAGGTGAGGAAAGCTGTAGACTTTCCGGCGCCATGATTCTGAGTGGATCGGAGGGGCTCATCGTCTACCTGATAGCTGCTATTGCCCTGACCGTTCACTGCACCTGCAGGCAAGAGATCCGCTCTCCCGCATATCTAGCCATGTGTGGATTTTGTTATCGGCATTCACTCTTACTTGAGCAGGGTATCAGAGACCCGATAGCTCCATTTGCCTATAGTGGTAGGACTGCATCCGAAGAGGTGTGAAGGAGGGCGGGTGTAAGGGACACACGTGTGGAGCCGGAGCTGCAGTTGAGTGGGGTTACTCACACAGCTAGTGAGGATAGTAACCCATCTGGGTACGAGTCCCATACTCTATATACTAATTGGGGAGGACTAGGAAGTGGGATGTGGGCTCTGCTCACACTCACTCTCCAACACAGGTGGGTAGAGCATCGGGATACCAGATAGTGTATTGGGCATATCCACTCAAGGTTGGGCAGTGGTGTGGCCGGGGTGGTGTTCTAGCTCCCTGATGTATATTTAGGTTGGTATGGGCTCAATGGGGTAGTTGGGATGGGGTGGGGGAGATGGTATCCTCTGGTTCGCTGGGTGTACTGTATGGTGGGTTTACTCGTAGGTGGAGAGGAAGGTGGCTACTGCTGTGTTGTGTCTCTGAGTGGCAATATCACGGGCCGTATACTTTGGAGGACAGTCATTCCACCACTTTGTGCTCCTCATCCCCTTCTCGTGCTCTGCCAGCAGTTTCACGCACTCCAGATACCCCCAGTAGGCCGCATGCATCATTGCTGTCCACCCATTTTCATCCTGCGTCCTCTTTTCATACGGAAGTAGGAGCTGTACGATGGCTGGCTTGTTATTCTTAGCTGCACGCATCAGGGCAGTCCACCCATCTCTCTCTTGGATCCAGGCTTCACAGAGAACCAATCTAGCACACTCGGTGTGACCATAATAGGCTGCATACATCAGGGCAGTTCTTTCACAATCATTCTTATCGCATCCCCCCACCTGATGCAAATGCTTCCTCACCCCATCGACATCCCCTCTTTCTGCAGCCTTCATCAACTCTGTCCTCCCACACACCCTCATCACAACCTTTCCCTCCGGCCCTGGTGTCAGACAACCAGTGTTCTCTTCCTTCTTTTCTGTACAAATTGCTTGTTTCTTCATATTCTGCAGCTCCTCCTCCAGTTCTGCTATCCTCCTGTAGCTAGATGTAACTGTTGATTGCAGCTCTTTGTTTCTCTCTTTCTATGTAGCTAAATCCTCCTGGAGTCTGTTAATCTGATTTGCATACTCCAAATCCTTCTTATTCAGCTCATCCCGTAGCTCATTCAGCTCATCACGTAGCTCCCTATTCTCTGCTTCCAATCTCTGCACCTTCTCTGCTCTCTCCAGCATCGAATTAACCTTCTCCAATAGCTGCTCAGCTGTGGGTCTCTCCTCTGGATCCACTCTTAGACAGTGCTGTATGAGGCTATTCAACCCATCAGAATAGTCGGTCTGCACTGGATTCTCAGTTATATTTTGTGTGTCTAGTTTCGGGAGTCTTAGTGTGCACAAATGCAGAATGAGCACACCGATGCTCCATATGTCCGCCTTGGTGTTGTACCTCTTTCCTTGGGCCACCTCCGGAGCCATGTACGCCTGGTTCCCCACCCTTGAGCTCGCCAGTGAGCTTGTCCCCAGCGACCGGGCCAGCCCGAAGTCCGCCAGCTTGCAGACCCCATCTCTTAGCAGGATGTTGTCCGGCTTGATGTCCCGGTGGATGATAGCCCCAGTTGGCTTCTCCGCATTGTGTAGGTACGCCAGACCCGCCAGGACATCCTGCAGCCACAGCAGAATAGTGTCCTCAGAGAATGTCTCCCGCTCCATGCTATCTATCTGGTCTGCGATGAGATTGGCGAGAGATTCGTCGCACAGCTCCATCTCAATGAAGAGCTTCTCCCCCTGCTCCCACGTCTCCTGCATGCACACCACGTTCTCATGCTGCAGCTCCCCCGCCAGCCGAAGCTCCTGCCGGACTGCGGCCTGCTCGGTAGCAGATAGGTCGTGCAGACTTACCACCTTCACCGCCACCCGCTCCCGGCCCTTCCCGCAGGCGTACACATCCCCGAAGGAGCCCCTGTTCACGAAAGAGACTGCGCTGTACCGGGCTGACAGCGCGGGCGGGATCCGCTGCTTGGACATTTTAAATAGCGGATATCGGATACAGTGGAGACAAATCTGGCTTAGAAAGTGTAGTGGAAGAGCATATACGCAGAGGTAGCGAAGAGAGATATGGGAATTTATAGGACGCCCGGTCCAGAGAGGGTCTGCGGCGGCAGGGCTGGGATCAACTAGCTGGGGCAGCATGCACCGTGTGCAGCGTTCCTAGGAGGGATAGGGGCATCACACAGCCAGTGGGGCACGGTGCCATAGGTGATGCTGTGAGGCAGCCAGACTGTGGGCGACATTCTGCGGGTAGAGTGGCCCAGGATGTGTGCCGAGTAGGGTGATGGCACCTGCAGGCGACTCCCTGGCGGTAGAGCATCCCCGCTCCTAACGGGACGGCCTCTCCCGGATGCTGATCACTCACTGTGATTGGTGCATTGGGTGCTGCTTGGTGATATTGGGTGGCAATATATATTTACCTCTGTTTTACCCACGGCTCTCCTGCAGCCCTGTCCTCCGTGCACTCCAGCAGGTACAGCAGACACAGCAGGAGGTGTATTCCCCGTCTGTCCCCCGCGGCTGCTCAGGATTCTCTGCATCCTCTCAAGTTGGGTCGTAGATGCCACTACCTGATTATTCACGCCCTCACAGAAGCTGCACAGAAGCCCCTGCATGTCCTCACACTCACCCACTTTTATGAGGGTCTCCACTGCTCGGAGCACGCCCCCCAAGTTGTACTGTATCTTCAGCTCCCTAATCCTCTTAGCCACTGCGTGCAGGAGCGCACGTCCATTCTTCTCCACATCCCCATTGATATTAGCTACCTCACCCACGACGGTGGGGACCTTACCCCTTAAGTTATTGCTATTGCACCCCTCGAGCTTTGTTAGGATCCCCTTCACCCTCTCATCTCCTTCTGCCCCCTCTGTAAGTCTCTCCACGTACTCCCAGCCCAGCTTGTGCAGCTTCTCCATAATGGCCCGCGAAAGGCTGAATAGGGACATATTTTCGCCTGCAGTCCATCTGCACACATCTCCGTTGCTGTTCGTGCATATCAGATGGGGCCGCAGCGTCTGAATAGACTGATCAACAGACAGCCCGCACATGAGGACGCTCTTCTGGTCCTGATCAAACATGACCGACGCGTACAGCCGCGGTCGATCCGAGCTCGGGCTGAACACATCTGTATCGTAGTACCTCTCCTCGAACATCTGGCAGAAGCCATCTACCAGGATTCTTAGATCGGAGCTTCGTTTCAGCGCAAGCAATGCACATGTGCTGCCAGACGCCATGAAAATATCCAGGCGTCCATCTGCACCAGCAGCCTGCTGGTTGAGTTTGAATATCCCCAGATCTTCCAGCTCCATGCATATCATGCTTTCGTAGTAGGCTTCAGGGTGATGCATCTGGTCTATCCTGTACCTAAATGCCTTCGCAACTGTGTGATGGATGTGTCGCAGGAGCGTGTCCGCATCAAGGCACTTAATGGCGGTTCGCAAAACTTCGCCCAAGTCACCGAGCTCGGTGTCAGTCGCGTAGTATGGGTGCGTGATTCTGAACACAGGATCCTGCTGGTACGAGACGTATCCGCAGTGGATCAGGATGGAGCAGGATGTCCTTTATATCAAAAGCAGCCTGTTGGTAGTTGGGGGAGTGGAATCAAGCCTCTTTATACCAGCGACTGACATACACTCAGACAGTATGCGAAGGATGTCCGCACGTGTGGCCTGCTTATTACCGGATGCAAGTAATCTATTAAAGATGCTAGTGAAACCCGTGTCACTCTCTACAGTAGTATTGATCAGGCCAAGCATCGCCAGCGTCTTCGAGGGTACGTGCATTGGCAACCCCCCGAACGTTATCTTGTTTGTTTCTTCGAGGATATTTGATAGAAGAGCTTTTAGCGTAGGATCCTGCATCTTCGCATAGTGATAGAGCGAGACGACGTCGCCCACCCCGAACGCGACGTCACTGGCCGCATGCTCAGCGAAGATGCTGCACTCCGACAACTCGTTCAGCGACGAAGTTTGCATATTCCTCAGATAGGGAAATACCCCTGTGAACACAACCGACTGGAACAGAAGCTCCTGTTCCACCAGCGTATAGTACATGTCTGCGAGCTGTGCATATCGCGCTTTCAGTTCTTTTGGCTCGTAGGAGCCCGACTTATCATACTCGTCGACGCATAGCACAACAGACATTCCTGTACTATTCTTCAGCATAGCTAGCATGGTTTTCAATGCGCTATGTACCCGGGTTATTGTACGTAGAGACACCACCGCATCGAGCCCCAGAATACCATACAGCTCGCTGAAGACGGGCAGCGTGCACCCAGGGTCGCTACTACTCATCGTTGTCGTGAGCACGACGTGCTTGCAGCAGTGCTCCTGCCACTTCGGGTAGCCGTGCATGTCGAGCAGGCTGAACAGGAGCCAGCGGTGCCTGCTCCGCACGTCGCAGAAGGCCGCGAACTCGTACAGCGAGACCGTCTTCCCCATGCGGCGGGGGCGCGAGAACATGACCTTCTTATGCGCTGCGCCAATAACAGTGCTTATGTACCGCGGCTTCAGCACAAACATGCAGTCGAAGTTGTCCACATTGCCTTTTTTAACTTCTATCGGGCGTGCGCCTGCGTGGCTGTAGACCACAGTGCTGCGCCGCACAGTCGCGGCCATGGGCTGGTCGCCCAGCAGCGTGCACGTGTGCGGGCTTATGCGGCCCAGGTGCACCTCCTCGCCCGTGTCCCTGGAGAAGAGGACCAGGCTGTGGGTCTGTGCTTCGTTGAGGCCCGCCAGGTACCACTTGATCCTGATCTTGCTCCTGGCGTTGATCGGAAGGTAGCTATACTCTTTCTCTACTCCAGGAAGGAATTGCTCCTGCAGCAGGTGGGGGAGCCTTCTCTCCAGGCGCCCGTGCTCCAGCAGCACCGCGAGGAACACCCTGGGATCATTCCTGGCCCCAACTGCTGCGAGGTAGGATAGCATGTCGCTCGCTTCCTGCGCCGTGTGCCAGCGTAGTTGCCCCTCGAACTGGGCCAGGGCATTGGGGTATGCGATGTACGCCTCGAGCTGGGGAGCGTGGGGATCGCGTACTGGCCAGTGTGGTTGTGGAGTAGAAGCACCTCGCCCTCACCGCTGACTAAAGTGAGCCCATTCTTTTTGTAAGCGTCTTTGAGGTGGGGATAGGCTACTGCGCTGGCCACTGTGTATACCTGCAGCTGCTGAGGAAGATTGGCGCCGGCGGGGAATGGTTTCGAGGCGAGACTGTTTTCCGTTGACCTCTTCAGTGGCAAACCCAGCCCAGCTGGTGATATTCGGTAGCATCATTCATCCAACGCCTGTCATCAACATTTTCATACATCCACGCGATCTTATTGTACACCGTGCTGCCCCCGCCTTCGCTGCGCAGTCGCAGCCAGTAGTCCCCCTCTGCCAGTAGCTCGTTCTGCAGTATGAGGCTTCCGTAACGGGCTCTCCGCCGGGGCGTGACGACCCCCACCCTGTAGTCTACCGCGGGCCCGCACATGTGCGTGCAGAGGACGGCCCTCTCGAACGCAGAGTACTCAGCGGGGGGTTCCTGCGGGGCGTCCGGCAGCAGGCGGGGCAGGCAGTACGCGATGTACGAGGAGATGAACATCGAGTTGTCCTTGCATAAGATGAGCGCTGCGAGGAGATCCTCGCTCCCCCTTGCTCCCCGCGACATCCCGCACCCCCAGCAGCAGCATCATCGCGTCCGTGTGCGTCAGTCCGCCGTATACCATGCACTTGGGCGTCTCCTGATATCCGTGGGCGCTGTTCACACGCAAGAGGAGGCAGTAGAGCACCGCGTAGTTCTCCTCGAGCGTGAGATCGTCCTCCACCAGCCTGCAGTTGGGTATGAAGCTGTGCCGGAATTTAAAGATGCCTATGAAGCACCCAACCGCAGTAGAGAGGCGCCGCAGGACGTTCAGCAGATACCTGGCCTGGTCCAAGCAAGCTGTGTACAAGCCTGCATTGAGATTTTCTGGCTTGTCGTAGCATCCCACAACGAGGCGGGTCACCTCCCCCATCAGCTGCCCGATGGTCTGGTTGCAACGGATGAGACTGTACGTCATCTGATTATTTTCGTCATGTTTTCCCTGGGGGCACTTATCGCATACAGCCAGGAGGAGGGAGCCCATGTCCTTCACGGCCACCAGTGCCTTCTTTAGCATAACACTTACACTCTCGAGCATCTCGTTAGATCCCGTGCCCAGCACGACGCACTGCTCGAAGATCGCAGCAGGCCTATCCACTCGGAGCCGCCACAGGAGCTTGAGCATGTGCTTATTCAGGTCATACAACATATCAGCGGTATTCCAGGCTGAAATTGCAGGTATCTCATTGGGAATGCTCTGTATAGCCGCAGCAGCCTGGATACTATCGCCCGTGTACTTGTGCTTATCGAAGTGCGCCTGCAGCACCGCATTCGCTGTCAACTCGTCGTGCTTTATCGTGCAGGCGATCACGCCCTCATATATTGCCGTCTCCATGTCAGTGCCATCAGTTGCCCATTTCCAGACCTTCCAGGCCAGATCGTACTGGGGGCAGTCATCTACATCCTGGCAATGGGCCGCCCTGTTAAAGAGGGCCGCCATCGCATGCGCACGCATACTCTCTACCTCTGCAGCATGTGTGCTGTAGAGGAAGATGCAGGGGCGGGCAGCCACGTTCAATTGCAGCCTGATAAATGTCTTTGGGCTGAGCAGAAGAGAGCCCGGCAACATGATATAGTTTAATAGCTTATTTGCTGTATAAAGGTTAAGCGCCCAGATACGCTCTGCGTACTGGACGTCTGTCTCCTGTGGATCCTTAGTCACCGGTAAAATACCATTGATACACAGAACCTGCAAACCTAAAAAGGTTGTTTCGCGCTGCAGTTCTATTTTTATGAGATTCGCAACCCGCAGCGCTCCCTTGTACCCACTCAGCACACTGAGTGCAACCTTGTCTATCTGAGCTTCATTCTTATCCAGTATGTAAACTTCGGAGTGCTGCTTGCGGAGGAAAGCGGATAAAGCATCGTAGCTGAGCAATGCGGGGCTGCCTACCTGTGTAGTTTCACGGTTCTTGATGAGGACGACTTAAATCATTTGCGATGTTAACCATTGTATTGTCACTCTGCAAGTTCGCTATGTTCTGTTGGATATTCATGTTGCTAATATTTGCATATAGGATGTGGCGCCCAGACATACGCTGTCACGGTTATCTTTAGTAATCTGTTTATGGTACTGGGCAATCTTCGTAAACAAAGCGTTCAGTGTCTTAATATTAACCGCCTTCACTGAAGATTTATTCGACAGGTACGGCCAGATATCACTAATAATGCATACAGCTTCGGAGAAATCAGTTACCTGCTCAGCCGCGCGGCGCAGCCCATAGGCATACGAGAGGAGCAAGTCATCGAGCTTTTGCGGTATCGTTGGCTGCACCATGATGTACTCGCTACAGCTTTCAGGTTGTACTAGCACGTCTATTGACCCATCGACTGGTATACAAGATCGATTACTCTGGACGAATAGCACTATTTTATTGCATGCAGAATTTAAAAGCTCTGCCTTTGCATAAAAATCTGGATGAGCTTTTCTGTCAATATTTTGAACTAATGCAAGCATACCACTCTGTGCTTCAGCCATGATGCCATACTGCCGCGAATTAGCGCTTACAATGAAAAGACACGCTAGGTGCATGTACAGTTTGCAGGCTACAGCAGAGGTGGCACGTTCGCAAGTTTGCACAATAGCGCCTGTAGCGGCATACTCACTCGGCATTGTGTAGTTCTCCTGATTCGAAAGTCCAAGTAAGTCAGCAAAATGCATCATAAGTACGCTTCCCCGAGCGGCCATTCGGATATTTATCATTCACTGCTACTAGCTCGGTGCAGAAAGCCGACGCCCCGCTCTCGACAGCGGCCGCGGAGCTTGTTCTGGACAGATGTAGGGAACGAGCCATTGACCGCAGCCATGAACTTGCTTACTTCCGTCTCGTCCATTTTTTTAATTTTGAGTGCATATTTTTGGATCCCGGGCGGGTGGCGCCAGCCCACGCTGCGGCCGGGGCGTCTACTTCGCCCACGCGGGACGCTGAAAGGGGCGAGGTCGCCCTCCTTCTACGCGAGTGCAATAATGGCGCCGCTTCTGTCCCGTGCCTCTTCTGAATGGGCTGCAACTTGCATTGCCTGGTAGTACCCTGAGTGACACCGGCTCCTCCCGCATCAGAAACAGCATGAAGGCCCCCGCGGCAGAGGGAGGGCCTGGAGGGGCGCGGCAGAGAGGTGTCTGCCACTCTACACGCACGCAGCGAGTGGGCCCAGGGTAGACCGCACCCGCTTCCCTGCCGGGACTGTCTGCTCCCACATCACCCACGCTTAAGCCTCTCCCCGGAGTGCCTATGCCCTCGCCTGGCTATGGCGCGGGGTTTCTACCGACCCTCCACCCCTGCCCAGGAAGCAGGCAGGCATGCCCACGGTCTGCGCCCGCAGGTGCCACCCAAGCAGCAGCTCCCATCCCTGGCACTCCCAAATGCACCCCACTGTCCGAGACCACCCCGAAGCATAACAGCGAGGGACCAGGGACTCCCGGGCACGCACCACCCAGCCGACAGCCCCATCTAGCAGGCCCGCGGGGATGTACTACAGGGCCTGAGCAGGAGCTACTGGCTCCCGGGCTGTGGGGTCTGCTCGCAGTGTCCCTCCTGCCTCTTCGAGCCAGGGCGAGGCCACCCCAGTTACCCGGGACGACCCGAGGTAGCTGGATGTGTCCATCGTATCCCTCCCGGTGCTGCTCGCGCACGGGCCACCGGGACAGTGAGCCCGGTGTGCTGAAGCGTCACCACTGCCTGGCCTGTGCAGCAGTCCACACCCGTCCTACCCCCGGCTCCACTATGTTTGTAGTAGCACCCTACCAAACCACAGGGGTATGCAGCATCGGAGGCGCAGGCCACTGGACTTCGTGCCGCTCCTGCCTCAGAGCCATGCACTCCCCATCAGAGCTCTGTGGAGACCATCAGGGATAGCAGACCGGGGAGTACCGCCAGATCCCTTCGCCTTCAGCCCGGGTGGCTCCACCAGCGCCCTCAGGCAGGCAGTACTTGAAACTCGACCGTGGGCATGGGCATCTCGCATCCGGACCCGCCGTGGTCGTCCGCGACCGCTGATCTGCACCCGGGCCGCAGCGTGGCTGATCGACCCGGCCCCTATGAGTCACCCTACCGCATAGTGGATCCTGCTCATTCCACCTGGTAGACGGCGCAGGAGGGCGGGACCAAGCAGGGCCCGGGCCTGTGTCTCTGGCCCCTCCGTCCCGGGGACCAGCAGCACTCTCCTCCGCCTGGCAAAGGCTCTGTCCGCACAAGTGAGCCGGATTGCTGGCAGGCCCATCCGCAGGGCAGGGTCTAGACAGCATCTCCCTGCATCCTCTCCACGCCAAATCACCCTGGCCTGAGCAGGCTGCCCTGGCGCCCAGTGGGTCCGCGTCCACTCTGGAGTCTGCCTGGAGCGGTGCTTGGGGGAGCCCCTCGGTCTGCTGGGAGAGGGAATTGAATTCACTTTGCACCCCACTCGTCTGGAGGATGTAGAGAAGATTCGGTGCGATAGGGGGGTCGTTCTGACAACTTCTTCCCTGGAAGATGTGGAGCCAGAGATGGAGCTGCTGCTGGCTCTCTCTCTTCTATACTTCTGCTTCCTATTTCACTTTCAGTGGGAATGATTACGCCCGATGCCAGAAAGCGCTGTGGTGCGAGGGAACTTCCCGGTGCGGAGGTGCCCCAGATCCGGCTGGCCTCCGGAGCCTGGGGAACATCTCGGCCGTGTAAACTATTCACTTGGCGGGGAAGCGGGGGCTCTGGGTTATTGGAATTGAGAGCCTCAGCCCTTCCCGGGGGGCATGTACACGACGAGCGTCTCGTCGTACTCCATGAAGGAAGCAGATATTTCCCAGAGCACACCAACTCTGTCACGTCCATTGAGACGTGGAGGATAGTGATTTGTGAGTGTGTGTTGAACAAGTGGGGCATATACAGGACTCATATCCACACTAGTGCACTCCTCTAGTCTCATATATGGGCGGAAGTTTGTGGTTGGGTTACCATCTTCCAGCGTGAACTCAAACGTCATCCGGCTCGCACTCGCGCCCTCCTCGCGGAAGAGGACCGCCTCGCGCCCGCCCCGGCTCCCTCGCAGCTCGAAGGCCGCCTCCAGCTCGAGGGACATCGCCGCTGCATGCAGCTTCGCCACAGGCATCGCCTTCGGGGCCACACTGAGGGACGTACTGCAGGCTGGCCAGATCCACCACCTCGCCCGGATTTACGAGCCCGGCAGTCTCCAGCAGCACAGGGAGGTCGGGGACAAGCGCAGCGACGGCGAGGCTGTCCAGGGCAAGCGTCTGGGCGAAGAGGTCCGCCTCCTCGTGTAGGATGAAGAGGACTGAGTTGAGCGCCTCCACGTCGAAGATCAGCTGGAAATCCAGCTCGCCGTAGGACTCGGCGTAGGGGGAGGGCTGGCCGCGGTACACGGGGAGCTTGCCCTCGGGGTACTCGCCCGGGAGGCGGTCGGGGTACCAGAAGCCGACGTATGCACCCAGGATGCGCCCTCTGTCGATGCGCATCCCGTCGATAACTCGCTTATCTGTTGCATAGAGGCCATAGTCATAGTAATCCCGCTCGTCGATGAACGTGCTGCGCAGGCCCGTGAAGATGAGCATCATCAGGTCCTTGAGCGCGCCCGACTCGAGCAGGTCCCTGAGCGTCTCGCGCAGCCCCTGGAGGAGCGTGGCGATGCTCGCGCCCAGCGTGTCCGTTGTGGTTACGTCCATGTCGAGGCCCCCCACGACCGTGTCGACGTCTCCCACGAGGATGTCAAAGTGGCCGGGGCAGTCTGCGGCGGGCGCCGAGGCGGAAGTCAGCGGTGCACCCGAAGTCCCGGAGGGTGAGCGTGACGTAGATGATGCTGTTCTTGAGGAGGACGAGGCGCGCGCTGATCACGAGCGTGCCCCGGGCCGCGACGAGGGTGCCGCTGCGCTCGTGCAGGCGGATGCGGAAGTCCTCCACGTCGATGGGACCGGATGCGGACCGTGTCCAGCTCCAGCACATTGTCGATTATGGGCAGGCTGAAGGGCGGGAAGCCCGAGAGGGCCGCTGGGACGAGCTCGTAGCCGTGCTGGCAGAACTTTGTCAGGCCCGCCTCCGAGAAGCGGAGCTCGAACCCGGCCCCCATCTCGGTCTCGGGGTACGGGAAGTGCGGCCAGTGGTTGCATGCCAGTGCCACTGCGAGGAACATATCTTCTGCGAGGATACAGTATTCACTTCCGGGGATACGACAAGCCCGCGAGGCCAAATGTTAGCTCGAATGAGGTGTGTGCGCTATGGGACGCTCACCTGGCTTTTTTAGGAGGCCGGTAGAGCAGAAGTATGACAGCGCACTGACTATTTCTTTCAGCTACAACGACCCGGCCCTCGGTTTGTACCGCATCCGGGAGTGCGGGGAGAGGAAAGGACGCCTTTTTATATGTGTTTTGGTTTCAGGTTACTTTTCTCTGCTCTTTTGTGAATCTCTTAAATCTGCATGGGAATTCTTATTTTATATATGTATTTCTGTACTTCTGTTCGGTGGGGCTGGGAAGTGCAGATCTGGGTGTATTGGTGCTCGCTCTGTGGGAAGACATCTGCTGTATATCTTCTCCTGTTCCCAGCCTTTGATTAACCTGTTTGTAGCAGATTGATCGCGGGGCTTACCCCTCTATGTAAACTATGGGGAACATCATGATATGTTAGGAGGGGTGCGCCTGCCTCGTCTGCGCCGCGCGGGCCAGCCGGGTGTGCGGCGGGGCGCAGGGGTCCGCTCGCTCGCGTCCGGCGCGCCTGGGTCGAGCAGTTCTTCGCCCGATTCGCCCTTCGATCGTGCTGTAAACTGGGGTGTCGTAGAGCAAACAATGTTCGGTTTGCTGTTCGTTGTGGGAGTCGCTTTGGGGGGCTGCCTGTGGCGCTGGTGTGACGGGTTGTGCCACAGACAAGTGCATAGACATTGGTGGTACAGAGTACTGCTCAGAGTGCGCGACGGCGGGGCAGGTCCCGATCGATGGCGTGTGTGCTGTGCCAACTCAAGGAGCACCAGAATGCACCAATGGTGGGCACAGGAGTCTGTACGACTTTGCGAAGCTACCACACACATCAGCTTCCAGGGTGGCTGTTACCTCAAAACTAACTTCCCCGGATTAGAAGATTGCACCGCAGCAAATACAATCACGATAAACACGAAGGTGTACTGCAAACAGTGTACCACGACTGCCAATGCGCCCATTGACGGAGCATGTGTGGCGTCGTCTGGTGTGACGGCTTGTACCCCCGGAACAGGCGTATGTACGGCTTGTGCTGCGGGCCACCCACCTCCTCTATCAGGGCGGATGCTATGCGAAGGGTGCGGCCCCGGGGACGGACATATGCACCGGTACGAATCAGTACACACTGGACAGCGCGCTCCGATGCAGCTCTTGTGTCTTGGCCACAGACGTACCGATCGAGGGAATATGTACTCCCTTGGCAACTTCTCCGCAGTGTCCTAATACAGGCGGGGAAAGCTGAGCACAGCGTGTCCTGATACACATCTCTTCTATCGCGGTGGGTGCTATGAGGCTGGTTCCTCCAATGCGGGAGAAGCCGTTTGTCTCAAACGAATCAATACACACTAGATGGAGCGGACGTTTGCAAGCTTTGTGCTGTGACAGACGATGTGCCCATCAACGGGCTGTGTGCAGCAAAAACTGGAATAACTGGTGGCGACATGCGCGGGTGGGGCTTGTACAGCCTGTCCCAATACACACATTAAGTTCGAGGGCGGATGCTACGAGAAGACAAAGTATGCGGGTAATGGATGATTGCAAGGCTGTAGCGAATGTGATCACAGTTGGGGGGAAATTACTATGCAACCAATGTGGCCACAGTGGCTACTAAGGCGCCCATTGACGGGATTTGTGCGGCTCCAGCTGATGGCAATTGTGTGCTCAAGGATACAGCAGACGGCACTTGTAAGAGCTGCAAGACAGACACCCACATCCTCTTCCAGGGTGGCTGCTACACGAAAGCCGACTTCCCGGATTAGAAGATTGCACTGCAGATAATACAATCACGATAAACTCGAAGGATGTACTGCAAACAGTGTACGACAGCTGATAATGTCCCCATCGATGGAATATGTGTGGCGAAGACTGGAACAACCGCCGCCGCTGCCTGTATTCCCCGGAACGGCGTATGTCGGCTTGTGCTGCGGCCACCCACCTCCTCTACCAGGGCGGATGCTATGCGAAGGGCGCGGCCCCGGGGACGGATATATGCCTCGGGAATAATCAGTACGAGTTGGGTGGAGCGGTCCGCTGCAAAAGCTGTGTTCTTACCGCAGATGTCCCTATCAATGGACTTTGCACACCCTTAGCAGCCACACCACAATGCACTAACATAGGCGGGAAAAGGTCTTGCACAGGCTGTGCTTCAGATATCCTCTTCGAGGGTGGATGCTATACAGCGGCTAGCTTCTTGGGCTTGACTGATTGTACACTAGCTAATTTAGGGCCTAGTTTAGCAGATAATGGCGTTGTATGTAAGAAGTGCACAACGGCTGCGAACGCTCCTATTAACGGAATCTGTGATGCAGTCTTCTGGGCCTGAGTGGAGGCACGTGCTCAGCTGGTGCCTGTACAGCCTGTCCTGATACACACACCCTTTTCTTGGAGGATGCTACACGAAGGACGACTTCCTTGGCGGGTGTGCAGATGAGGCTAGCACATTTCCATTTCCTGGTACCTATCTATGCAAGAAATGTCTGGATGGAAGGCACCAATTATTGGGTTTTGTGTCGGTAAAGACGAAGAGGCGATAACAGATTCTGGCTGCACTGCCTCTGGTGGTGTATGCACTGGCTGTGGTAATGACTATTTCCTGTGGGAGGGGGTTGTTATCCAGAGGAAGTATTTGGTGGCCTAAAGGGACCTGCGCTCCCGAGAACGTTGAGCTAAATGATGGCGATGAATTAATATGTGCAAAAGCAGAGAAAAAGAAGAAGGGCCTCAGCACCGGAGCCATCGTGGGTATCGTGGTGGGGCGTCCTCGCAGTCGTGGGCGGCCTCACGGGCTTCCTGTGCTGGTGGTTCATCTGCCGGAACGGCTCTTAGATTTAGTCTCCATTCGGGTGCATCTGCTGCTTACAGACCCGCATAGTAAATATAGTCAGATTAACACGTTTCCAAGGAAATGAAACACTAGGAGCATTAGAAAAAGGCTAAAAAGTATGCTAATTAATAGAAATAGACAGATGGTTTAAATCTTCAAAATAAAAAATAAAAAATAAAAAATAAAAAAATGAGTGAAATAAGTGCAATAACATCAGAGAATCCGATTGATAAAGAAAGTGCAAAATCAAACATAGTGCCAAAATGGCAACGCAACTATTGCTTCAGCGTCTTTTAATCTGGCAAATACAGTGTTAGGGGCGGGTATCTTAACTCTTCCGTACAACCTTATGAACTGTGGCTGGCTGCTTGGTATGTTTTTCCTAGTGTTAGTTGGAGCATCATCAGCCCTTTCGTTTAAATCTATTATCAGTGGCAGCTGAGTCCCACGCAGTGTTTCCAGTATCGCGACATTGCTAGAAGGCTATATAACTCAAAATTTAGTCAATTTGTGGCTGTTTTGGTTGTTATATACACGCTAGGGACTATAGGATCGTATTGTATATGTGATCAGGGACAACATGTTCTGGTGGTCGGATCCTACACCTGGAAACGACTCTAGGAAGAAGGGCTTGCTGTGGGGTATTATGGCCTTGATCATACTGCCACTATCACTGCTGCCCAAGATCGATTTTCTTAGTTTTACATCACTGGTTGCGTTGGCGAGTATCTCTATGTTATTTGTGTGGTTGTCGCCTTCTTCATAATTGTGAAGAATGTTCCTGGTGCGAATAGCTTTATTGTTTCAGCTCCAGTTGTTTTTAATTCCAAGTATAAATGCGTTTACATCTCTCCCTCTCTTCACCACCGCCTTCTGCGGCCACTACAACAGCCTAAATATTTACAAAGAGCTCAAGAACAGGTCTTTGAAGCGGATGAATTGGGTTATTTGGATAACAATTATTGTAACTTCGCTATTCAATGCGACATGGCGCTGTTTGGCTACTTCGCTTTTACAGACACTCTTGATTCCGACATACTGAAGAACATAGCTGCAATACCAGGCTCATCTACATACTTTTCAATCGCGAATACCGCGATGATTTTCGTGATGCTTTTTTCATACCCGCTTCTCAGCTTTGGAGTCAAAGGAACTATAGAATCGATGATATTCAAACCCAATCAGAAAATACCATACAAATGGAGCGCTTGCATAGTTCTCTTAATGTTTTTGCCCCTGCACTCGTTGCTACTTTTGTAACAAATATCAGTGATATACTGTCCTTCACAAGTAGCCTCTGTGGCGCCCCCATGGTCTTCATATTCCCTGGCTTCTTTGGCTACACCGTGACTAAGCGGGAGGCTGGCCCTAAATATAGCTTGTCCTAAGCGGCATTCTCATTGCCCTGGGCTTCTTCTACATGGTCACCGCTTTGGTAGTGCCATATATAATGTGGTTACGCCGCTAGCCGCTACGCGCTAGCCGTTACGCGCTAGCCGCTAGCCGCTACCCCACCTCCAGCCTTATGCCCCGTGTCCCCACATCTATTTCGAAGCTTGTCATATCAATCTCTTTGTCCACAACAGACTGCATGGTTCTTGCTGCACTACTGGCCACAGACAGTGCCTCTGAGTACAACTTGTTAACTACGTCATCTATTTCTTTAACAAATATTGTGAGCTGTGCGGTGCATGCCTTCATATATTCATCGCAATGTCTCCTTGTGAATGCTATCCGCCCTTCAACCTTCTCTAAAAGAGACAGCATGAAGCTTGTCTGTACAGGATGCAAGGGAACTTGAGCGGTGATTGTGCCATTCGCTTGGGAATAAAGAATGCCGTCTGTCATGAGTTTTCGGAGGGATTCAGCTGTATCCGATAGTGCAGTGGTGTGGGGCAGCTATGAATGAGTCGATCATATACTCTTTTTCAACAAATTTGTGATTAATCAGAAAGATGTTAAACAATCTGTTTTATCATCTGCATTAAGACTGGAATTAAGACCGGAAAAGCTAAAGAGTGAAGCAGTAATGGCAACAACAGCCTCGAACGGCTTCTGCATTTTTTGGGGTATGTGCTGCTGAAGATCCTGAGTAGAT
>NW_027193594.1:0-83863 GCF_032444005.1 Ranitomeya imitator
GTGCATTTTATGCATTGGTAAAAGCACTATGATGAAAAGTGTGATATGTTTTCAGGTATCTCCTATACTAATAGAGCCACATGCTCACCGGTTTGCCACATGATGTAGGCCTATGGACTGAACAAGAAACCACCAAAAATGTTAACCAGTCATCGTTCTCACAAGACTGAGGACCAGTCATTCGAAATGACTTCTCCATGCATTTTATGCATTGGTAAAAGCACTATGATGAAAAGTGTGATATGTTTTCAGGTATCTCCTATACTAATAGAGCCACATGCTCACCGGTTTGCCACATGATGTAGGCCTATGGACTGAACAAGAAACCACCAAAAATTTTAACCAGTCATCGTTCTCACAACACTGAGGACCAGTCATTCGAAATGACTTCTCCATGCATTTTATGCATTGGTAAAAGCACTATGATGAAAAGTGTGATATGTTTTCAGGTATCTCCTATACTAATAGAGCCACATGCTCACCGGTTTGCCACATGATGTAGGCCTATGGACTGAACAAGAAACCACCAAAAATTTTAACCAGTCATCGTTCTCACAACACTGAGGACCAGTCATTCGAAATGACTTCTCCATGCATTTTATGCATTGGTAAACGCACTATGATGAAAAGTGTGATATGTTTTCAGGTATCTCCTATACTAATAGAGCCACATGCTCACCGGTTTGCCACATGATGTAGGCCTATGGACTGAACAAGAAACCACCAAAAATGTTAACCAGTCATCGTTCTCACAACACTGAGGACCAGTCATTCGAAATGACTTCTCCATGCATTTTATGCATTGGTAAAAGCACTATGATGAAAAGTGTGATATGTTTTCAGGTATCTCCTATACTAATAGAGCCACATGCTCACCGGTTTGCCACATGATGTAGGCCTATGGACTGAACAAGAAACCACCAAAAATTTTAACCAGTCATCGTTCTCACAACACTGAGGACCAGTCATTCGAAATGACTTCTCCATGCATTTTATGCATTGGTAAAAGCACTATGATGAAAAGTGTGATATGTTTTCAGGTATCTCCTATACTAATAGAGCCACATGCTCACCGGTTTGCCACATGATGTAGGCCTATGGACTGAACAAGAAACCACCAAAAATTTTAACCAGTCATCGTTCTCACAACACTGAGGACCAGTCATTCGAAATGACTTCTCCATGCATTTTATGCATTGGTAAAAGCACTATGATGAAAAGTGTGATATGTTTTCAGGTATCTCCTATACTAATAGAGCCACATGCTCACCGGTTTGCCACATGATGTAGGCCTATGGACTGAACAAGAAACCACCAAAAATTTTAACCAGTCATCGTTCTCACAACACTGAGGACCAGTCATTCGAAATGACTTCTCCATGCATTTTATGCATTGGTAAAAGCACTATGATGAAAAGTGTGATATGTTTTCAGGTATCTCCTATACTAATAGAGCCACATGCTCACCGGTTTGCCACATGATGTAGGCCTATGGACTGAACAAGAAACCACCAAAAATTTTAACCAGTCATCGTTCTCACAACACTGAGGACCAGTCATTCGAAATGACTTCTCCATGCATTTTATGCATTGGTAAAAGCACTATGATGAAAAGTGTGATATGTTTTCAGGTATCTCCTATACTAATAGAGCCACATGCTCACCGGTTTGCCACATGATGTAGGCCTATGGACTGAACAAGAAACCACCAAAAATTTTAACCAGTCATCGTTCTCACAACACTGAGGACCAGTCATTCGAAATGACTTCTCCATGCATTTTATGCATTGGTAAAAGCACTATGATGAAAAGTGTGATATGTTTTCAGGTATCTCCTATACTAATAGAGCCACATGCTCACCGGTTTGCCACATGATGTAGGCCTATGGACTGAACAAGAAACCACCAAAAATTTTAACCAGTCATCGTTCTCACAACACTGAGGACCAGTCATTCGAAATGACTTCTCCATGCATTTTATGCATTGGTAAAAGCACTATGATGAAAAGTGTGATATGTTTTCAGGTATCTCCTATACTAATAGAGCCACATGCTCACCGGTTTGCCACATGATGTAGGCCTATGGACTGAACAAGAAACCACCAAAAATTTTAACCAGTCATCGTTCTCACAACACTGAGGACCAGTCATTCGAAATGACTTCTCCATGCATTTTATGCATTGGTAAAAGCACTATGATGAAAAGTGTGATATGTTTTCAGGTATCTCCTATACTAATAGAGCCACATGCTCACCGGTTTGCCACATGATGTAGGCCTATGGACTGAACAAGAAACCACCAAAAATTTTAACCAGTCATCGTTCTCACAACACTGAGGACCAGTCATTCGAAATGACTTCTCCATGCATTTTATGCATTGGTAAAAGCACTATGATGAAAAGTGTGATATGTTTTCAGGTATCTCCTATACTAATAGAGCCACATGCTCACCGGTTTGCCACATGATGTAGGCCTATGGACTGAACAAGAAACCACCAAAAATTTTAACCAGTCATCGTTCTCACAACACTGAGGACCAGTCATTCGAAATGACTTCTCCATGCATTTTATGCATTGGTAAAAGCACTATGATGAAAAGTGTGATATGTTTTCAGGTATCTCCTATACTAATAGAGCCACATGCTCACCGGTTTGCCACATGATGTAGGCCTATGGACTGAACAAGAAACCACCAAAAATTTTAACCAGTCATCGTTCTCACAACACTGAGGACCAGTCATTCGAAATGACTTCTCCATGCATTTTATGCATTGGTAAAAGCACTATGATGAAAAGTGTGATATGTTTTCAGGTATCTCCTATACTAATAGAGCCACATGCTCACCGGTTTGCCACATGATGTAGGCCTATGGACTGAACAAGAAACCACCAAAAATTTTAACCAGTCATCGTTCTCACAACACTGAGGACCAGTCATTCGAAATGACTTCTCCATGCATTTTATGCATTGGTAAAAGCACTATGATGAAAAGTGTGATATGTTTTCAGGTATCTCCTATACTAATAGAGCCACATGCTCACCGGTTTGCCACATGATGTAGGCCTATGGACTGAACAAGAAACCACCAAAAATTTTAACCAGTCATCGTTCTCACAACACTGAGGACCAGTCATTCGAAATGACTTCTCCATGCATTTTATGCATTGGTAAAAGCACTATGATGAAAAGTGTGATATGTTTTCAGGTATCTCCTATACTAATAGAGCCACATGCTCACCGGTTTGCCACATGATGTAGGCCTATGGACTGAACAAGAAACCACCAAAAATTTTAACCAGTCATCGTTCTCACAACACTGAGGACCAGTCATTCGAAATGACTTCTCCATGCATTTTATGCATTGGTAAAAGCACTATGATGAAAAGTGTGATATGTTTTCAGGTATCTCCTATACTAATAGAGCCACATGCTCACCGGTTTGCCACATGATGTAGGCCTATGGACTGAACAAGAAACCACCAAAAATTTTAACCAGTCATCGTTCTCACAACACTGAGGACCAGTCATTCGAAATGACTTCTCCATGCATTTTATGCATTGGTAAAAGCACTATGATGAAAAGTGTGATATGTTTTCAGGTATCTCCTATACTAATAGAGCCACATGCTCACCGGTTTGCCACATGATGTAGGCCTATGGACTGAACAAGAAACCACCAAAAATTTTAACCAGTCATCGTTCTCACAACACTGAGGACCAGTCATTCGAAATGACTTCTCCATGCATTTTATGCATTGGTAAAAGCACTATGATGAAAAGTGTGATATGTTTTCAGGTATCTCCTATACTAATAGAGCCACATGCTCACCGGTTTGCCACATGATGTAGGCCTATGGACTGAACAAGAAACCACCAAAAATTTTAACCAGTCATCGTTCTCACAACACTGAGGACCAGTCATTCGAAATGACTTCTCCATGCATTTTATGCATTGGTAAAAGCACTATGATGAAAAGTGTGATATGTTTTCAGGTATCTCCTATACTAATAGAGCCACATGCTCACCGGTTTGCCACATGATGTAGGCCTATGGACTGAACAAGAAACCACCAAAAATTTTAACCAGTCATCGTTCTCACAACACTGAGGACCAGTCATTCGAAATGACTTCTCCATGCATTTTATGCATTGGTAAAAGCACTATGATGAAAAGTGTGATATGTTTTCAGGTATCTCCTATACTAATAGAGCCACATGCTCACCGGTTTGCCACATGATGTAGGCCTATGGACTGAACAAGAAACCACCAAAAATTTTAACCAGTCATCGTTCTCACAACACTGAGGACCAGTCATTCGAAATGACTTCTCCATGCATTTTATGCATTGGTAAAAGCACTATGATGAAAAGTGTGATATGTTTTCAGGTATCTCCTATACTAATAGAGCCACATGCTCACCGGTTTGCCACATGATGTAGGCCTATGGACTGAACAAGAAACCACCAAAAATTTTAACCAGTCATCGTTCTCACAACACTGAGGACCAGTCATTCGAAATGACTTCTCCATGCATTTTATGCATTGGTAAAAGCACTATGATGAAAAGTGTGATATGTTTTCAGGTATCTCCTATACTAATAGAGCCACATGCTCACCGGTTTGCCACATGATGTAGGCCTATGGACTGAACAAGAAACCACCAAAAATTTTAACCAGTCATCGTTCTCACAACACTGAGGACCAGTCATTCGAAATGACTTCTCCATGCATTTTATGCATTGGTAAAAGCACTATGATGAAAAGTGTGATATGTTTTCAGGTATCTCCTATACTAATAGAGCCACATGCTCACCGGTTTGCCACATGATGTAGGCCTATGGACTGAACAAGAAACCACCAAAAATTTTAACCAGTCATCGTTCTCACAACACTGAGGACCAGTCATTCGAAATGACTTCTCCATGCATTTTATGCATTGGTAAAAGCACTATGATGAAAAGTGTGATATGTTTTCAGGTATCTCCTATACTAATAGAGCCACATGCTCACCGGTTTGCCACATGATGTAGGCCTATGGACTGAACAAGAAACCACCAAAAATTTTAACCAGTCATCGTTCTCACAACACTGAGGACCAGTCATTCGAAATGACTTCTCCATGCATTTTATGCATTGGTAAAAGCACTATGATGAAAAGTGTGATATGTTTTCAGGTATCTCCTATACTAATAGAGCCACATGCTCACCGGTTTGCCACATGATGTAGGCCTATGGACTGAACAAGAAACCACCAAAAATTTTAACCAGTCATCGTTCTCACAACACTGAGGACCAGTCATTCGAAATGACTTCTCCATGCATTTTATGCATTGGTAAAAGCACTATGATGAAAAGTGTGATATGTTTTCAGGTATCTCCTATACTAATAGAGCCACATGCTCACCGGTTTGCCACATGATGTAGGCCTATGGACTGAACAAGAAACCACCAAAAATTTTAACCAGTCATCGTTCTCACAACACTGAGGACCAGTCATTCGAAATGACTTCTCCATGCATTTTATGCATTGGTAAAAGCACTATGATGAAAAGTGTGATATGTTTTCAGGTATCTCCTATACTAATAGAGCCACATGCTCACCGGTTTGCCACATGATGTAGGCCTATGGACTGAACAAGAAACCACCAAAAATTTTAACCAGTCATCGTTCTCACAACACTGAGGACCAGTCATTCGAAATGACTTCTCCATGCATTTTATGCATTGGTAAAAGCACTATGATGAAAAGTGTGATATGTTTTCAGGTATCTCCTATACTAATAGAGCCACATGCTCACCGGTTTGCCACATGATGTAGGCCTATGGACTGAACAAGAAACCACCAAAAATTTTAACCAGTCATCGTTCTCACAACACTGAGGACCAGTCATTCGAAATGACTTCTCCATGCATTTTATGCATTGGTAAAAGCACTATGATGAAAAGTGTGATATGTTTTCAGGTATCTCCTATACTAATAGAGCCACATGCTCACCGGTTTGCCACATGATGTAGGCCTATGGACTGAACAAGAAACCACCAAAAATTTTAACCAGTCATCGTTCTCACAACACTGAGGACCAGTCATTCGAAATGACTTCTCCATGCATTTTATGCATTGGTAAAAGCACTATGATGAAAAGTGTGATATGTTTTCAGGTATCTCCTATACTAATAGAGCCACATGCTCACCGGTTTGCCACATGATGTAGGCCTATGGACTGAACAAGAAACCACCAAAAATTTTAACCAGTCATCGTTCTCACAACACTGAGGACCAGTCATTCGAAATGACTTCTCCATGCATTTTATGCATTGGTAAAAGCACTATGATGAAAAGTGTGATATGTTTTCAGGTATCTCCTATACTAATAGAGCCACATGCTCACCGGTTTGCCACATGATGTAGGCCTATGGACTGAACAAGAAACCACCAAAAATTTTAACCAGTCATCGTTCTCACAACACTGAGGACCAGTCATTCGAAATGACTTCTCCATGCATTTTATGCATTGGTAAAAGCACTATGATGAAAAGTGTGATATGTTTTCAGGTATCTCCTATACTAATAGAGCCACATGCTCACCGGTTTGCCACATGATGTAGGCCTATGGACTGAACAAGAAACCACCAAAAATTTTAACCAGTCATCGTTCTCACAACACTGAGGACCAGTCATTCGAAATGACTTCTCCATGCATTTTATGCATTGGTAAAAGCACTATGATGAAAAGTGTGATATGTTTTCAGGTATCTCCTATACTAATAGAGCCACATGCTCACCGGTTTGCCACATGATGTAGGCCTATGGACTGAACAAGAAACCACCAAAAATTTTAACCAGTCATCGTTCTCACAACACTGAGGACCAGTCATTCGAAATGACTTCTCCATGCATTTTATGCATTGGTAAAAGCACTATGATGAAAAGTGTGATATGTTTTCAGGTATCTCCTATACTAATAGAGCCACATGCTCACCGGTTTGCCACATGATGTAGGCCTATGGACTGAACAAGAAACCACCAAAAATTTTAACCAGTCATCGTTCTCACAACACTGAGGACCAGTCATTCGAAATGACTTCTCCATGCATTTTATGCATTGGTAAAAGCACTATGATGAAAAGTGTGATATGTTTTCAGGTATCTCCTATACTAATAGAGCCACATGCTCACCGGTTTGCCACATGATGTAGGCCTATGGACTGAACAAGAAACCACCAAAAATTTTAACCAGTCATCGTTCTCACAACACTGAGGACCAGTCATTCGAAATGACTTCTCCATGCATTTTATGCATTGGTAAAAGCACTATGATGAAAAGTGTGATATGTTTTCAGGTATCTCCTATACTAATAGAGCCACATGCTCACCGGTTTGCCACATGATGTAGGCCTATGGACTGAACAAGAAACCACCAAAAATTTTAACCAGTCATCGTTCTCACAACACTGAGGACCAGTCATTCGAAATGACTTCTCCATGCATTTTATGCATTGGTAAAAGCACTATGATGAAAAGTGTGATATGTTTTCAGGTATCTCCTATACTAATAGAGCCACATGCTCACCGGTTTGCCACATGATGTAGGCCTATGGACTGAACAAGAAACCACCAAAAATTTTAACCAGTCATCGTTCTCACAACACTGAGGACCAGTCATTCGAAATGACTTCTCCATGCATTTTATGCATTGGTAAAAGCACTATGATGAAAAGTGTGATATGTTTTCAGGTATCTCCTATACTAATAGAGCCACATGCTCACCGGTTTGCCACATGATGTAGGCCTATGGACTGAACAAGAAACCACCAAAAATTTTAACCAGTCATCGTTCTCACAACACTGAGGACCAGTCATTCGAAATGACTTCTCCATGCATTTTATGCATTGGTAAAAGCACTATGATGAAAAGTGTGATATGTTTTCAGGTATCTCCTATACTAATAGAGCCACATGCTCACCGGTTTGCCACATGATGTAGGCCTATGGACTGAACAAGAAACCACCAAAAATTTTAACCAGTCATCGTTCTCACAACACTGAGGACCAGTCATTCGAAATGACTTCTCCATGCATTTTATGCATTGGTAAAAGCACTATGATGAAAAGTGTGATATGTTTTCAGGTATCTCCTATACTAATAGAGCCACATGCTCACCGGTTTGCCACATGATGTAGGCCTATGGACTGAACAAGAAACCACCAAAAATTTTAACCAGTCATCGTTCTCACAACACTGAGGACCAGTCATTCGAAATGACTTCTCCATGCATTTTATGCATTGGTAAAAGCACTATGATGAAAAGTGTGATATGTTTTCAGGTATCTCCTATACTAATAGAGCCACATGCTCACCGGTTTGCCACATGATGTAGGCCTATGGACTGAACAAGAAACCACCAAAAATTTTAACCAGTCATCGTTCTCACAACACTGAGGACCAGTCATTCGAAATGACTTCTCCATGCATTTTATGCATTGGTAAAAGCACTATGATGAAAAGTGTGATATGTTTTCAGGTATCTCCTATACTAATAGAGCCACATGCTCACCGGTTTGCCACATGATGTAGGCCTATGGACTGAACAAGAAACCACCAAAAATTTTAACCAGTCATCGTTCTCACAACACTGAGGACCAGTCATTCGAAATGACTTCTCCATGCATTTTATGCATTGGTAAAAGCACTATGATGAAAAGTGTGATATGTTTTCAGGTATCTCCTATACTAATAGAGCCACATGCTCACCGGTTTGCCACATGATGTAGGCCTATGGACTGAACAAGAAACCACCAAAAATTTTAACCAGTCATCGTTCTCACAACACTGAGGACCAGTCATTCGAAATGACTTCTCCATGCATTTTATGCATTGGTAAAAGCACTATGATGAAAAGTGTGATATGTTTTCAGGTATCTCCTATACTAATAGAGCCACATGCTCACCGGTTTGCCACATGATGTAGGCCTATGGACTGAACAAGAAACCACCAAAAATTTTAACCAGTCATCGTTCTCACAACACTGAGGACCAGTCATTCGAAATGACTTCTCCATGCATTTTATGCATTGGTAAAAGCACTATGATGAAAAGTGTGATATGTTTTCAGGTATCTCCTATACTAATAGAGCCACATGCTCACCGGTTTGCCACATGATGTAGGCCTATGGACTGAACAAGAAACCACCAAAAATTTTAACCAGTCATCGTTCTCACAACACTGAGGACCAGTCATTCGAAATGACTTCTCCATGCATTTTATGCATTGGTAAAAGCACTATGATGAAAAGTGTGATATGTTTTCAGGTATCTCCTATACTAATAGAGCCACATGCTCACCGGTTTGCCACATGATGTAGGCCTATGGACTGAACAAGAAACCACCAAAAATTTTAACCAGTCATCGTTCTCACAACACTGAGGACCAGTCATTCGAAATGACTTCTCCATGCATTTTATGCATTGGTAAAAGCACTATGATGAAAAGTGTGATATGTTTTCAGGTATCTCCTATACTAATAGAGCCACATGCTCACCGGTTTGCCACATGATGTAGGCCTATGGACTGAACAAGAAACCACCAAAAATTTTAACCAGTCATCGTTCTCACAACACTGAGGACCAGTCATTCGAAATGACTTCTCCATGCATTTTATGCATTGGTAAAAGCACTATGATGAAAAGTGTGATATGTTTTCAGGTATCTCCTATACTAATAGAGCCACATGCTCACCGGTTTGCCACATGATGTAGGCCTATGGACTGAACAAGAAACCACCAAAAATTTTAACCAGTCATCGTTCTCACAACACTGAGGACCAGTCATTCGAAATGACTTCTCCATGCATTTTATGCATTGGTAAAAGCACTATGATGAAAAGTGTGATATGTTTTCAGGTATCTCCTATACTAATAGAGCCACATGCTCACCGGTTTGCCACATGATGTAGGCCTATGGACTGAACAAGAAACCACCAAAAATTTTAACCAGTCATCGTTCTCACAACACTGAGGACCAGTCATTCGAAATGACTTCTCCATGCATTTTATGCATTGGTAAAAGCACTATGATGAAAAGTGTGATATGTTTTCAGGTATCTCCTATACTAATAGAGCCACATGCTCACCGGTTTGCCACATGATGTAGGCCTATGGACTGAACAAGAAACCACCAAAAATTTTAACCAGTCATCGTTCTCACAACACTGAGGACCAGTCATTCGAAATGACTTCTCCATGCATTTTATGCATTGGTAAAAGCACTATGATGAAAAGTGTGATATGTTTTCAGGTATCTCCTATACTAATAGAGCCACATGCTCACCGGTTTGCCACATGATGTAGGCCTATGGACTGAACAAGAAACCACCAAAAATTTTAACCAGTCATCGTTCTCACAACACTGAGGACCAGTCATTCGAAATGACTTCTCCATGCATTTTATGCATTGGTAAAAGCACTATGATGAAAAGTGTGATATGTTTTCAGGTATCTCCTATACTAATAGAGCCACATGCTCACCGGTTTGCCACATGATGTAGGCCTATGGACTGAACAAGAAACCACCAAAAATTTTAACCAGTCATCGTTCTCACAACACTGAGGACCAGTCATTCGAAATGACTTCTCCATGCATTTTATGCATTGGTAAAAGCACTATGATGAAAAGTGTGATATGTTTTCAGGTATCTCCTATACTAATAGAGCCACATGCTCACCGGTTTGCCACATGATGTAGGCCTATGGACTGAACAAGAAACCACCAAAAATTTTAACCAGTCATCGTTCTCACAACACTGAGGACCAGTCATTCGAAATGACTTCTCCATGCATTTTATGCATTGGTAAAAGCACTATGATGAAAAGTGTGATATGTTTTCAGGTATCTCCTATACTAATAGAGCCACATGCTCACCGGTTTGCCACATGATGTAGGCCTATGGACTGAACAAGAAACCACCAAAAATTTTAACCAGTCATCGTTCTCACAACACTGAGGACCAGTCATTCGAAATGACTTCTCCATGCATTTTATGCATTGGTAAAAGCACTATGATGAAAAGTGTGATATGTTTTCAGGTATCTCCTATACTAATAGAGCCACATGCTCACCGGTTTGCCACATGATGTAGGCCTATGGACTGAACAAGAAACCACCAAAAATTTTAACCAGTCATCGTTCTCACAACACTGAGGACCAGTCATTCGAAATGACTTCTCCATGCATTTTATGCATTGGTAAAAGCACTATGATGAAAAGTGTGATATGTTTTCAGGTATCTCCTATACTAATAGAGCCACATGCTCACCGGTTTGCCACATGATGTAGGCCTATGGACTGAACAAGAAACCACCAAAAATTTTAACCAGTCATCGTTCTCACAACACTGAGGACCAGTCATTCGAAATGACTTCTCCATGCATTTTATGCATTGGTAAAAGCACTATGATGAAAAGTGTGATATGTTTTCAGGTATCTCCTATACTAATAGAGCCACATGCTCACCGGTTTGCCACATGATGTAGGCCTATGGACTGAACAAGAAACCACCAAAAATTTTAACCAGTCATCGTTCTCACAACACTGAGGACCAGTCATTCGAAATGACTTCTCCATGCATTTTATGCATTGGTAAAAGCACTATGATGAAAAGTGTGATATGTTTTCAGGTATCTCCTATACTAATAGAGCCACATGCTCACCGGTTTGCCACATGATGTAGGCCTATGGACTGAACAAGAAACCACCAAAAATTTTAACCAGTCATCGTTCTCACAACACTGAGGACCAGTCATTCGAAATGACTTCTCCATGCATTTTATGCATTGGTAAAAGCACTATGATGAAAAGTGTGATATGTTTTCAGGTATCTCCTATACTAATAGAGCCACATGCTCACCGGTTTGCCACATGATGTAGGCCTATGGACTGAACAAGAAACCACCAAAAATTTTAACCAGTCATCGTTCTCACAACACTGAGGACCAGTCATTCGAAATGACTTCTCCATGCATTTTATGCATTGGTAAAAGCACTATGATGAAAAGTGTGATATGTTTTCAGGTATCTCCTATACTAATAGAGCCACATGCTCACCGGTTTGCCACATGATGTAGGCCTATGGACTGAACAAGAAACCACCAAAAATTTTAACCAGTCATCGTTCTCACAACACTGAGGACCAGTCATTCGAAATGACTTCTCCATGCATTTTATGCATTGGTAAAAGCACTATGATGAAAAGTGTGATATGTTTTCAGGTATCTCCTATACTAATAGAGCCACATGCTCACCGGTTTGCCACATGATGTAGGCCTATGGACTGAACAAGAAACCACCAAAAATTTTAACCAGTCATCGTTCTCACAACACTGAGGACCAGTCATTCGAAATGACTTCTCCATGCATTTTATGCATTGGTAAAAGCACTATGATGAAAAGTGTGATATGTTTTCAGGTATCTCCTATACTAATAGAGCCACATGCTCACCGGTTTGCCACATGATGTAGGCCTATGGACTGAACAAGAAACCACCAAAAATTTTAACCAGTCATCGTTCTCACAACACTGAGGACCAGTCATTCGAAATGACTTCTCCATGCATTTTATGCATTGGTAAAAGCACTATGATGAAAAGTGTGATATGTTTTCAGGTATCTCCTATACTAATAGAGCCACATGCTCACCGGTTTGCCACATGATGTAGGCCTATGGACTGAACAAGAAACCACCAAAAATTTTAACCAGTCATCGTTCTCACAACACTGAGGACCAGTCATTCGAAATGACTTCTCCATGCATTTTATGCATTGGTAAAAGCACTATGATGAAAAGTGTGATATGTTTTCAGGTATCTCCTATACTAATAGAGCCACATGCTCACCGGTTTGCCACATGATGTAGGCCTATGGACTGAACAAGAAACCACCAAAAATTTTAACCAGTCATCGTTCTCACAACACTGAGGACCAGTCATTCGAAATGACTTCTCCATGCATTTTATGCATTGGTAAAAGCACTATGATGAAAAGTGTGATATGTTTTCAGGTATCTCCTATACTAATAGAGCCACATGCTCACCGGTTTGCCACATGATGTAGGCCTATGGACTGAACAAGAAACCACCAAAAATTTTAACCAGTCATCGTTCTCACAACACTGAGGACCAGTCATTCGAAATGACTTCTCCATGCATTTTATGCATTGGTAAAAGCACTATGATGAAAAGTGTGATATGTTTTCAGGTATCTCCTATACTAATAGAGCCACATGCTCACCGGTTTGCCACATGATGTAGGCCTATGGACTGAACAAGAAACCACCAAAAATTTTAACCAGTCATCGTTCTCACAACACTGAGGACCAGTCATTCGAAATGACTTCTCCATGCATTTTATGCATTGGTAAAAGCACTATGATGAAAAGTGTGATATGTTTTCAGGTATCTCCTATACTAATAGAGCCACATGCTCACCGGTTTGCCACATGATGTAGGCCTATGGACTGAACAAGAAACCACCAAAAATTTTAACCAGTCATCGTTCTCACAACACTGAGGACCAGTCATTCGAAATGACTTCTCCATGCATTTTATGCATTGGTAAAAGCACTATGATGAAAAGTGTGATATGTTTTCAGGTATCTCCTATACTAATAGAGCCACATGCTCACCGGTTTGCCACATGATGTAGGCCTATGGACTGAACAAGAAACCACCAAAAATTTTAACCAGTCATCGTTCTCACAACACTGAGGACCAGTCATTCGAAATGACTTCTCCATGCATTTTATGCATTGGTAAAAGCACTATGATGAAAAGTGTGATATGTTTTCAGGTATCTCCTATACTAATAGAGCCACATGCTCACCGGTTTGCCACATGATGTAGGCCTATGGACTGAACAAGAAACCACCAAAAATTTTAACCAGTCATCGTTCTCACAACACTGAGGACCAGTCATTCGAAATGACTTCTCCATGCATTTTATGAATTGGCAAAAGCACTATGATGAAAAGTGTGATATGTTTTCAGGTATCTCCTATACTAATAGAGCCACATGCTCACCGGTTTGCCACATGATGTAGGCCTATGGACTGAACAAGAAACCACCAAAAATTTTAACCAGTCATCGTTCTCACAACACTGAGGACCAGTCATTCGAAATGACTTCTCCATGCATTTTATGCATTGGTAAAAGCACTATGATGAAAAGTGTGATATGTTTTCAGGTATCTCCTATACTAATAGAGCCACATGCTCACCGGTTTGCCACATGATGTAGGCCTATGGACTGAACAAGAAACCACCAAAAATATTAACCAGTCATCGTTCTCACAACACTGAGGACCAGTCATTCGAAATGACTTCTCCATGCTTTTTATGCATTGGTAAAAGCACTATGATGAAAAGTGTGATATGTTTTCAGGTATCTCCTATACTAATAGAGCCACATGCTCACCGGTTTGCCACATGATGTAGGCCTATGGACTGAACAAGAAACCACCAAAAATTTTAACCAGTCATCGTTCTCACAACACTGAGGACCAGTCATTCGAAATGACTTCTCCATGCATTTTATGCATTGGTAAAAGCACTATGATGTGATATGTTTTCAGGTATCTCCTATACTAATAGAGCCACATGCTCACCGGTTTGCCACATGATGTAGGCCTATGGACTGAACAAGAAACCACCAAAAATTTTAACCAGTCATCGTTCTCACAACACTGAGGACCAGTCATTCGAAATGACTTCTCCATGCATTTTATGCATTGGTAAAAGCACTATGATGAAAAGTGTGATATGTTTTCAGGTATCTCCTATACTAATAGAGCCACATGCTCACCGGTTTGCCACATGATGTAGGCCTATGGACTGAACAAGAAACCACCAAAAATTTTAACCAGTCATCGTTCTCACAACACTGAGGACCAGTCATTCGAAATGACTTCTCCATGCATTTTATGCATTGGTAAAAGCACTATGATGAAAAGTGTGATATGTTTTCAGGTATCTCCTATACTAATAGAGCCACATGCTCACCGGTTTGCCACATGATGTAGGCCTATGGACTGAACAAGAAACCACCAAAAATTTTAACCAGTCATCGTTCTCACAACACTGAGGACCAGTCATTCGAAATGACTTCTCCATGCATTTTATGCATTGGTAAAAGCACTATGATGAAAAGTGTGATATGTTTTCAGGTATCTCCTATACTAATAGAGCCACATGCTCACCGGTTTGCCACATGATGTAGGCCTATGGACTGAACAAGAAACCACCAAAAATTTTAACCAGTCATCGTTCTCACAACACTGAGGACCAGTCATTCGAAATGACTTCTCCATGCATTTTATGCATTGGTAAAAGCACTATGATGTGATATGTTTTCAGGTATCTCCTATACTAATAGAGCCACATGCTCACCGGTTTGCCACATGATGTAGGCCTATGGACTGAACAAGAAACCACCAAAAATTTTAACCAGTCATCGTTCTCACAACACTGAGGACCAGTCATTCGAAATGACTTCTCCATGCATTTTATGCATTGGTAAAAGCACTATGATGAAAAGTGTGATATGTTTTCAGGTATCTCCTATACTAATAGAGCCACATGCTCACCGGTTTGCCACATGATGTAGGCCTATGGACTGAACAAGAAACCACCAAAAATTTTAACCAGTCATCGTTCTCACAACACTGAGGACCAGTCATTCGAAATGACTTCTCCATGCATTTTACGCATTGGTAAAAGCACTATGATGAAAAGTGTGATATGTTTTCAGGTATCTCCTATACTAATAGAGCCACATGCTCACCGGTTTGCCACATGATGTAGGCCTATGGACTGAACAAGAAACCACCAAAAATATTAACCAGTCATCGTTCTCACAACACTGAGGACCAGTCATTCGAAATGACTTCTCCATGCTTTTTATGCATTGGTAAAAGCACTATGATGAAAAGTGTGATATGTTTTCAGGTATCTCCTATACTAATAGAGCCACATGCTCACCGGTTTGCCACATGATGTAGGCCTATGGACTGAACAAGAAACCACCAAAAATTTTAACCAGTCATCGTTCTCACAACACTGAGGACCAGTCATTCGAAATGACTTCTCCATGCATTTTATGCATTGGTAAAAGCACTATGATGAAAAGTGTGATATGTTTTCATGTATCTCCTATACTAATAGAGCCACATGCTCACCGGTTTGCCACATGATGTAGGCCTATGGACTGAACAAGAAACCACCAAAAATTTTAACCAGTCATCGTTCTCACAACACTGAGGACCAGTCATTCGAAATGACTTCTCCATGCATTTTATGCATTGGTAAAAGCACTATGATGAAAAGTGTGATATGTTTTCAGGTATCTCCTATACTAATAGAGCCACATGCTCACCGGTTTGCCACATGATGTAGGCCTATGGACTGAACAAGAAACCACCAAAAATTTTAACCAGTCATTGTTCTCACAACACTGAGGACCAGTCATTCGAAATGACTTCTCCATGCATTTTATGCATTGGTAAAAGCACTATGATGTGATATGTTTTCAGGTATCTCCTATACTAATAGAGCCACATGCTCACCGGTTTGCCACATGATGTAGGCCTATGGACTGAACAAGAAACCACCAAAAATTTTAACCAGTCATCGTTCTCACAACACTGAGGACCAGTCATTCGAAATGACTTCTCCATGCATTTTATGCATTGGTAAAAGCACTATGATGAAAAGTGTGATATGTTTTCAGGTATCTCCTATACTAATAGAGCCACATGCTCACCGGTTTGCCACATGATGTAGGCCTATGGACTGAACAAGAAACCACCAAAAATTTTAACCAGTCATCGTTCTCACAACACTGAGGACCAGTCATTCGAAATGACTTCTCCATGCATTTTATGCATTGGTAAAAGCACTATGATGAAAAGTGTGATGTTTTCAGGTATCTCCTATACTAATAGAGCCACATGCTCACCGGTTTGCCACATGATGTAGGCCTATGGACTGAACAAGAAACCACCAAAAATTTTAACCAGTCATCATTCTCACAACACTGAGGACCAGTCATTCGAAATGACTTCTCCATGCATTTTATGCATTGGTAAAAGCACTATGATGAAAAGTGTGATATGTTTTCAGGTATCTCCTATACTAATAGAGCCACATGCTCACCGGTTTGCCACATGATGTAGGCCTATGGACTGAACAAGAAACCACCAAAAATTTTAACCAGTCATCGTTCTCACAACACTGAGGACCAGTCATTCGAAATGACTTCTCCATGCATTTTATGCATTGGTAAAAGCACTATGATGAAAAGTGTGATATGTTTTCAGGTATCTCCTATACTAATAGAGCCACATGCTCACCGGTTTGCCACATGATGTAGGCCTATGGACTGAACAAGAAACCACCAAAAATTTTAACCAGTCATCGTTCTCACAACACTGAGGACCAGTCATTCGAAATGACTTCTCCAAGCATTTTATGCATTGGTAAAAGCACTATGATGAAAAGTGTGATATGTTTTCAGGTATCTCCTATACTAATAGAGCCACATGCTCACCGGTTTGCCACATGATGTAGGCCTATGGACTGAACAAGAAACCACCAAAAATTTTAACCAGTCATCGTTCTCACAACACTGAGGACCAGTCATTCGAAATGACTTCTCCATGCATTTTATGCATTGGTAAAAGCACTATGATGAAAAGTGTGATATGTTTTCAGGTATCTCCTATACTAATAGAGCCACATGCTCACCGGTTTGCCACATGATGTAGGCCTATGGACTGAACAAGAAACCACCAAAAATTTTAACCAGTCATCGTTCTCACAACACTGAGGACCAGTCATTCGAAATGACTTCTCCATGCATTTTATGCATTGGTAAAAGCACTATGATGAAAAGTGTGATATGTTTTCAGGTATCTCCTATACTAATAGAGCCACATGCTCACCGGTTTGCCACATGATGTAGGCCTATGGACTGAACAAGAAACCACCAAAAATTTTAACCAGTCATCGTTCTCACAACACTGAGGACCGGTCATTCGAAATGACTTCTCCATGCATTTTATGCATTGGTAAAAGCACTATGATGAAAAGTGTGATATGTTTTCAGGTATCTCCTATACTAATAGAGCCACATGCTCACCGGTTTGCCACATGATGTAGGCCTATGGACTGAACAAGAAACCACCAAAAATTTTAACCAGTCATCGTTCTCACAACACTGAGGACCAGTCATTCGAAATGACTTCTCCATGCATTTTATGCATTGGTAAAAGCACTATGATGAAAAGTGTGATATGTTTTCAGGTATCTCCTATACTAATAGAGCCACATGCTCACCGGTTTGCCACATGATGTAGGCCTATGGACTGAACAAGAAACCACCAAAAATTTTAACCAGTCATCGTTCTCACAACACTGAGGACCAGTCATTCGAAATGACTTCTCCATGCATTTTATGCATTGGTAAAAGCACTATGATGAAAAGTGTGATATGTTTTCAGGTATCTCCTATACTAATAGAGACACATGCTCACCGGTTTGCCACATGATGTAGGCCTATGGACTGAACAAGAAACCACTAAAAATTTTAACCAGTCATCGTTCTCACAACACTGAGGACCAGTCATTCGAAATGACTTCTCCATGCATTTTATGCATTGGTAAAAGCACTATGATGAAAAGTGTGATATGTTTTCAGGTATCTCCTATACTAATAGAGCCACATGCTCACCGGTTTGCCACATGATGTAGGCCTATGGACTGAACAAGAAACCACCAAAAATTTTAACCAGTCATCGTTCTCACAACACTGAGGACCAGTCATTCGAAATGACTTCTCCATGCATTTTATGCATTGGTAAAAGCACTATGATGAAAAGTGTGATATGTTTTCAGGTATCTCCTATACTAATAGAGCCACATGCTCACTGGTTTGCCACATGATGTAGGCCTATGGACTGAACAAGAAACCACCAAAAATTTTAACCAGTCATCGTTCTCACAACAATGAGGACCAGTCATTCGAAATGACTTCTCCATGCATTTTATGCATTGGTAAAAGCACTATGATGAAAAGTGTGATATGTTTTCAGGTATCTCCTATACTAATAGAGCCACATGCTCACCGGTTTGTCACATGATGTAGGCCTATGGACTGAACAAGAAACCACCAAAAATTTTAACCAGTCATCGTTCTCACAACACTGAGGACCAGTCATTCGAAATGACTTCTCCATGCATTTTATGCATTGGTAAAAGCACTATGATGAAAAGTGTGATATGTTTTCAGGTATCTCCTATACTAATAGAGCCACATGCTCACCGGTTTGCCACATGATGTAGGCCTATGGACTGAACAAGAAACCACCAAAAATTTTAACCAGTCATCGTTCTCACAACACTGAGGACCAGTCATTCGAAATGACTTCTCCATGCATTTTATGCATTGGTAAAAGCACTATGATGAAAAGTGTGATATGTTTTCAGGTATCTCCTATACTAATAGAGCCACATGCTCACCGGTTTGCCACATGATGTAGGCCTATGGACTGAACAAGAAACCACCAAAAATTTTAACCAGTCATCGTTCTCACAACACTGAGGACCAGTCATTCGAAATGACTTCTCCATGCATTTTATGCATTGGTAAAAGCACTATGATGAAAAGTGTGATATGTTTTCAGGTATCTCCTATACTAATAGAGCCACATGCTCACCGGTTTGCCACATGATGTAGGCCTATGGACTGAACAAGAAACCACCAAAAATTTTAACCAGTCATCGTTCTCACAACACTGAGGACCAGTCATTCGAAATGACTTCTCCATGCATTTTATGCATTGGTAAAAGCACTATGATGAAAAGTGTGATATGTTTTCAGGTATCTCCTATACTAATAGAGCCACATGCTCACCGGTTTGCCACATGATGTAGGCCTATGGACTGAACAAGAAACCACCAAAAATTTTAACCAGTCATCGTTCTCACAACACTGAGGACCAGTCATTCGAAATGACTTCTCCATGCATTTTATGCATTGGTAAAAGCACTATGATGTGATATGTTTTCAGGTATCTCCTATACTAATAGAGCCACATGCTCACCGGTTTGCCACATGATGTAGGCCTATGGACTGAACAAGAAACCACCAAAAATTTTAACCAGTCATCGTTCTCACAACACTGAGGACCAGTCATTCGAAATGACTTCTCCATGCATTTTATGCATTGGTAAAAGCACTATGATGAAAAGTGTGATATGTTTTCAGGTATCTCCTATACTAATAGAGCCACATGCTCACCGGTTTGCCACATGATGTAGGCCTATGGACTGAACAAGAAACCACCAAAAATTTTAACCAGTCATCGTTCTCACAACACTGAGGACCAGTCATTCGAAATGACTTCTCCATGCATTTTATGCATTGGTAAAAGCACTATGATGAAAAGTGTGATATGTTTTCAGGTATCTCCTATACTAATAGAGCCACATGCTCACCGGTTTGCCACATGATGTAGGCCTATGGACTGAACAAGAAACCACCAAAAATATTAACCAGTCATCGTTCTCACAACACTGAGGACCAGTCATTCGAAATGACTACTCCATGCTTTTTATGCATTGGTAAAAGCACTATGATGAAAAGTGTGATATGTTTTCAGGTATCTCCTATACTAATAGAGCCACATGCTCACCGGTTTGCCACATGATGTAGGCCTATGGACTGAACAAGAAACCACCAAAAATTTTAACCATTCATCGTTCTCACAACACTGAGGACCAGTCATTCGAAATGACTTCTCCATGCATTTTATGCATTGGTAAAAGCACTATGATGAAAAGTGTGATATGTTTTCAGGTATCTCCTATACTAATAGAGCCACATGCTCACCGGTTTGCCACATGATGTAGGCCTATGGACTGAACAAGAAACCACCAAAAATTTAAACCAGTCATCGTTCTCACAACACTGAGGACCAGTCATTCGAAATGACTTCTCCATGCATTTTATGCATTGGTAAAAGCACTATGATGAAAAGTGTGATATGTTTTCAGGTATCTCCTATACTAATAGAGCCACATGCTCACCGGTTTGCCACATGATGTAGGCCTATGGACTGAACAAGAAACCACCAAAAATTTAAACCAGTCATCGTTCTCACAACACTGAGGACCAGTCATTCGAAATGACTTCTCCATGCATTTTATGCATTGGTAAAAGCACTATGATGAAAAGTGTGATATGTTTTCAGGTATCTCCTATACTAATAGAGCCACATGCTCACCGGTTTGCCACATGATGTAGGCCTATGGACTGAACAAGAAACCACCAAAAATTTTAACCAGTCATTGTTCTCACAACACTGAGGACCAGTCATTCGAAATGACTTCTCCATGCATTTTATGCATTGGTAAAAGCACTATGACGTGATATGTTTTCAGGTATCTCCTATACTAATAGAGCCACATGCTCACCGGTTTGCCACATGATGTAGGCCTATGGACTGAACAAGAAACCACCAAAAATTTTAACCAGTCATCGTTCTCACAACACTGAGGACCAGTCATTTGAAATGACTTCTCCATGCATTTTATGCATTGGTAAAAGCACTATGATGAAAAGTGTGATATGTTTTCAGGTATCTCCTATACTAATAGAGCCACATGCTCACCGGTTTGCCACATGATGTAGGCCTATGGACTGAACAAGAAACCACCAAAAATTTTAACCAGTCATCGTTCTCACAACACTGAGGACCAGTCATTCGAAATGACTTCTCCATGCATTTTATGCATTGGTAAAAGCACTATGATGAAAAGTAACATAGTAACATAGTAACATAGTTAGTAAGGCCGAAAAAAGACATTTGTCCATCCAGTTCAGCCTATATTCCATCATAATAAATACCCAGATCTACGTCCTTCTACAGAACCTAATAATTGTATGATACAATATTGTTCTGCTCCAGGAAGACATCCAGGCCTCTCTTGAACCCCTCGACTGAGTTCGCCATTACCACCTCCTCAGGCAAGCAATTCCAGATTCTCACTGCCCTAACAGTAAAGAATCCTCTTCTATGTTGGTGGAAAAACCTTCTCTCCTCCAGACGCAAAGAATGCCCCCTTGTGCCCGTCACCTTCCTTGGTATAAACAGATCCTCAGCGAGATATTTGTATTGTCCCCTTATATACTTATACATGGTTATTAGATCGCCCCTCAGTCGTCTTTTTTCTAGACTAAATAATCCTAATTTCGCTAATCTATCTGGGTATTGTAGTTCTCCCATCCCCTTTATTAATTTTGTTGCCCTCCTTTGTACTCTCTCTAGTTCCATTATATCCTTCCTGAGCACCGGTGCCCAAAACTGGACACAGTACTCCATGTGCGGTCTAACTAGGGATTTGTACAGAGGCAGTATAATGCTTTCATCATGTGTATCCAGACCTCTTTTAATGCACCCCATGATCCTGTTTGCCTTGGCAGCTGCTGCCTGGCACTGGCTGCTCCAGGTAAGTTTATCATTAACTAGGATCCCCAAGTCCTTCTCCCTGTCAGATTTACCCAGTGGTTTCCCGTTCAGTGTGTAATGGTGATATTGATTCCCTCTTCCCATGTGTATAACCTTACATTTATCATTGTTAAACCTCATCTGCCACCTTTCAGCCCAAGTTTCCAACTTATCCAGATCCATCTGTAGCAGAATACTATCTTCTCTTGTATTAACTGCTTTACATAGTTTTGTATCATCTGCAAATATCGATATTTTACTGTGTAAACCTTCTACCAGATCATTAATGAATATGTTGAAGAGAACAGGTCCCAATACTGACCCCTGCGGTATCCCACTGGTCACAGCGACCCAGTTAGAGACTATACCATTTATAACCACCCTCTGCTTTCTATCACTAAGCCAGTTACTAACCCATTTACACACATTTTCCCCCAGACCAAGCATTCTCATTTTGTGTACCAACCTCTTGTGCGGCACGGTATCAAACGCTTTGGAAAAATCGAGATATACCACGTCCAATGACTCACCGTGGTCCAGTCTATAGCTTACCTCTTCATAAAAACTGATTAGATTGGTTTGACAGGAGCGATTTCTCATAAACCCATGCTGATATGGAGTTAAACAGTTATTCTCATTGAGATAATCCAGAATAACATCCCTCAGAAACCCTTCAAATATTTTACCAACAATAGAGGTTAGACTTACTGGCCTATAATTTCCAGGTTCACTTTTAGAGCCCTTTTTGAATATTGGCACCACATTTGCTATGCGCCAGTCCTGCGGAACAGACCGTGTCGCTATAGAGTCACTAAAAATAAGAAATAATGGTTTATCTATTACATTACTTAGTTCTCTTAGTACTCGTGGGTGTATGCCATCCGGACCCGGAGATTTATCTATTTTAATCTTATTTAGCCGGTTTCGCACCTCTTCTTGAGTTAGATTGGTGACCCTTAATATAGGGTTTTCATTGTTTCTTGGGATTTCACCTAGCATTTCATTTTCCACCGTGAATACCGTGGAGAAGAAGGTGTTTAATATGTTAGCTTTTTCCTCGTCATCTACAACCATTCTTTCCTCACTATTTTTTAAGGGGCCTACAAAAGTGTGATATGTTTTCAGGTATCTCCTATACTAATAGAGCCACATGCTCACCGGTTTGCCACATGATGTAGGCCTATGGACTGAACAAGAAACCACCAAAAATTTTAACCAGTCATCGTTCTCACAACACTGAGGACCAGTCATTCGAAATGACTTCTCCATGCATTTTATGCATTGGTAAAAGCACTATGATGAAAAGTGTGATATGTTTTCAGGTATCTCCTATACTAATAGAGCCACATGCTCACCGGTTTGCCACATGATGTAGGCCTATGGACTGAACAAGAAACCACCAAAAATTTTAACCAGTCATCGTTCTCACAACACTGAGGACCAGTCATTCGAAATGACTTCTCCATGCATTTTATGCATTGGTAAAAGCACTATGATGAAAAGTGTGATATGTTTTCAGGTATCTCCTATACTAATAGAGCCACATGCTCACCGGTTTGCCACATGATGTAGGCCTATGGACTGAACAAGAAACCACCAAAAATTTTAACCAGTCATCGTTCTCACAACACTGAGGACCAGTCATTCGAAATGACTTCTCCATGCATTTTATGCATTGGTAAAAGCACTATGATGAAAAGTGTGATATGTTTTCAGGTATCTCCTATACTAATAGAGCCACATGCTCACCGGTTTGCCACATGATGTAGGCCTATGGACTGAACAAGAAACCACCAAAAATTTTAACCAGTCATCGTTCTCACAACACTGAGGACCAGTCATTCGAAATGACTTCTCCATGCATTTTATGCATTGGTAAAAGCACTATGATGAAAAGTGTGATATGTTTTCAGGTATCTCCTATACTAATAGAGCCACATGCTCACCGGTTTGCCACATGATGTAGGCCTATGGACTGAACAAGAAACCACCAAAAATTTTAACCAGTCATCGTTCTCACAACACTGAGGACCAGTCATTCGAAATGACTTCTCCATGCATTTTATGCATTGGTAAAAGCACTATGATGAAAAGTGTGATATGTTTTCAGGTATCTCCTATACTAATAGAGCCACATGCTCACCGGTTTGCCACATGATGTAAGCCTATGGACTGAACAAGAAACCACCAAAAATTTTAACCAGTCATCGTTCTCACAACACTGAGGACCAGTCATTCGAAATGACTTCTCCATGCATTTTATGCATTGGTAAAAGCACTATGATGAAAAGTGTGATATGTTTTCAGGTATCTCCTATACTAATAGAGCCACATGCTCACCGGTTTGCCACATGATGTAGGCCTATGGACTGAACAAGAAACCACCAAAAATTTTAACCAGTCATCGTTCTCACAACACTGAGGACCAGTCATTCGAAATGACTTCTCCATGCATTTTATGCATTGGTAAAAGCACTATGATGAAAAGTGTGATATGTTTTCAGGTATCTCCTATACTAATAGAGCCACATGCTCACCGGTTTGCCACATGATGTAGGCCTATGGACTGAACAAGAAACCACCAAAAATTTTAACCAGTCATCGTTCTCACAACACTGAGGACCAGTCATTCGAAATGACTTCTCCATGCATTTTATGCATTGGTAAAAGCACTATGATGAAAAGTGTGATATGTTTTCAGGTATCTCCTATACTAATAGAGCCACATGCTCACCGGTTTGCCACATGATGTAGGCCTATGGACTGAACAAGAAACCACCAAAAATTTTAACCAGTCATCGTTCTCACAACACTGAGGACCAGTCATTCGAAATGACTTCTCCATGCATTTTATGCATTGGTAAAAGCACTATGATGAAAAGTGTGATATGTTTTCAGGTATCTCCTATACTAATAGAGCCACATGCTCACCGGTTTGCCACATGATGTAGGCCTATGGACTGAACAAGAAACCACCAAAAATTTTAACCAGTCATCGTTCTCACAACACTGAGGACCAGTCATTCGAAATGACTTCTCCATGCATTTTATGCATTGGTAAAAGCACTATGATGAAAAGTGTGATATGTTTTCAGGTATCTCCTATACTAATAGAGCCACATGCTCACCGGTTTGCCACATGATGTAGGCCTATGGACTGAACAAGAAACCACCAAAAATTTTAACCAGTCATCGTTCTCACAACACTGAGGACCAGTCATTCGAAATGACTTCTCCATGCATTTTATGCATTGGTAAAAGCACTATGATGAAAAGTGTGATATGTTTTCAGGTATCTCCTATACTAATAGAGCCACATGCTCACCGGTTTGCCACATGATGTAGGCCTATGGACTGAACAAGAAACCACCAAAAATTTTAACCAGTCATCGTTCTCACAACACTGAGGACCAGTCATTCGAAATGACTTCTCCATGCATTTTATGCATTGGTAAAAGCACTATGATGAAAAGTGTGATATGTTTTCAGGTATCTCCTATACTAATAGAGCCACATGCTCACCGGTTTGCCACATGATGTAGGCCTATGGACTGAACAAGAAACCACCAAAAATTTTAACCAGTCATCGTTCTCACAACACTGAGGACCAGTCATTCGAAATGACTTCTCCATGCATTTTATGCATTGGTAAAAGCACTATGATGAAAAGTGTGATATGTTTTCAGGTATCTCCTATACTAATAGAGCCACATGCTCACCGGTTTGCCACATGATGTAGGCCTATGGACTGAACAAGAAACCACCAAAAATTTTAACCAGTCATCGTTCTCACAACACTGAGGACCAGTCATTCGAAATGACTTCTCCATGCATTTTATGCATTGGTAAAAGCACTATGATGAAAAGTGTGATATGTTTTCAGGTATCTCCTATACTAATAGAGCCACATGCTCACCGGTTTGCCACATGATGTAGGCCTATGGACTGAACAAGAAACCACCAAAAATTTTAACCAGTCATCGTTCTCACAACACTGAGGACCAGTCATTCGAAATGACTTCTCCATGCATTTTATGCATTGGTAAAAGCACTATGATGAAAAGTGTGATATGTTTTCAGGTATCTCCTATACTAATAGAGCCACATGCTCACCGGTTTGCCACATGATGTAGGCCTATGGACTGAACAAGAAACCACCAAAAATTTTAACCAGTCATCGTTCTCACAACACTGAGGACCAGTCATTCGAAATGACTTCTCCATGCATTTTATGCATTGGTAAAAGCACTATGATGAAAAGTGTGATATGTTTTCAGGTATCTCCTATACTAATAGAGCCACATGCTCACCGGTTTGCCACATGATGTAGGCCTATGGACTGAACAAGAAACCACCAAAAATTTTAACCAGTCATCGTTCTCACAACACTGAGGACCAGTCATTCGAAATGACTTCTCCATGCATTTTATGCATTGGTAAAAGCACTATGATGAAAAGTGTGATATGTTTTCAGGTATCTCCTATACTAATAGAGCCACATGCTCACCGGTTTGCCACATGATGTAGGCCTATGGACTGAACAAGAAACCACCAAAAATTTTAACCAGTCATCGTTCTCACAACACTGAGGACCAGTCATTCGAAATGACTTCTCCATGCATTTTATGCATTGGTAAAAGCACTATGATGAAAAGTGTGATATGTTTTCAGGTATCTCCTATACTAATAGAGCCACATGCTCACCGGTTTGCCACATGATGTAGGCCTATGGACTGAACAAGAAACCACCAAAAATTTTAACCAGTCATCGTTCTCACAACACTGAGGACCAGTCATTCGAAATGACTTCTCCATGCATTTTATGCATTGGTAAAAGCACTATGATGAAAAGTGTGATATGTTTTCAGGTATCTCCTATACTAATAGAGCCACATGCTCACCGGTTTGCCACATGATGTAGGCCTATGGACTGAACAAGAAACCACCAAAAATTTTAACCAGTCATCGTTCTCACAACACTGAGGACCAGTCATTCGAAATGACTTCTCCATGCATTTTATGCATTGGTAAAAGCACTATGATGAAAAGTGTGATATGTTTTCAGGTATCTCCTATACTAATAGAGCCACATGCTCACCGGTTTGCCACATGATGTAGGCCTATGGACTGAACAAGAAACCACCAAAAATTTTAACCAGTCATCGTTCTCACAACACTGAGGACCAGTCATTCGAAATGACTTCTCCATGCATTTTATGCATTGGTAAAAGCACTATGATGAAAAGTGTGATATGTTTTCAGGTATCTCCTATACTAATAGAGCCACATGCTCACCGGTTTGCCACATGATGTAGGCCTATGGACTGAACAAGAAACCACCAAAAATTTTAACCAGTCATCGTTCTCACAACACTGAGGACCAGTCATTCGAAATGACTTCTCCATGCATTTTATGCATTGGTAAAAGCACTATGATGAAAAGTGTGATATGTTTTCAGGTATCTCCTATACTAATAGAGCCACATGCTCACCGGTTTGCCACATGATGTAGGCCTATGGACTGAACAAGAAACCACCAAAAATTTTAACCAGTCATCGTTCTCACAACACTGAGGACCAGTCATTCGAAATGACTTCTCCATGCATTTTATGCATTGGTAAAAGCACTATGATGAAAAGTGTGATATGTTTTCAGGTATCTCCTATACTAATAGAGCCACATGCTCACCGGTTTGCCACATGATGTAGGCCTATGGACTGAACAAGAAACCACCAAAAATTTTAACCAGTCATCGTTCTCACAACACTGAGGACCAGTCATTCGAAATGACTTCTCCATGCATTTTATGCATTGGTAAAAGCACTATGATGAAAAGTGTGATATGTTTTCAGGTATCTCCTATACTAATAGAGCCACATGCTCACCGGTTTGCCACATGATGTAGGCCTATGGACTGAACAAGAAACCACCAAAAATTTTAACCAGTCATCGTTCTCACAACACTGAGGACCAGTCATTCGAAATGACTTCTCCATGCATTTTATGCATTGGTAAAAGCACTATGATGAAAAGTGTGATATGTTTTCAGGTATCTCCTATACTAATAGAGCCACATGCTCACCGGTTTGCCACATGATGTAGGCCTATGGACTGAACAAGAAACCACCAAAAATTTTAACCAGTCTTTGTTCTCACAACACTGAGGACCAGTCATTCGAAATGACTTCTCCATGCATTTTATGCATTGGTAAAAGCACTATGATGAAAAGTGTGATATGTTTTCAGGTATCTCCTATACTAATAGAGCCACATGCTCACCGGTTTGCCACATGATGTAGGCCTATGGACTGAACAAGAAACCACCAAAAATTTTAACCAGTCATCGTTCTCACAACACTGAGGACCAGTCATTCGAAATGACTTCTCCATGCATTTTATGCATTGGTAAAAGCACTATGATGAAAAGCGTGATATGTTTTCAGGTATCTCCTATACTAATAGAGCCACATGCTCACCGGTTTGCCACATGATGTAGGCCTATGGACTGAACAAGAAACCACCAAAAATTTTAACCAGTCATCGTTCTCGCAACACTGAGGACCAGTCATTCGAAATGACTTCTCCATGCATTTTATGCATTGGTAAAAGCACTATGATGAAAAGTGTGATATGTTTTCAGGTATCTCCTATACTAATAGAGCCACATGCTCACCGGTTTGCCACATGATGTAGGCCTATGGACTGAACAAGAAACCACCAAAAATTTTAACCAGTCATCGTTCTCACAACACTGAGGACCAGTCATTCGAAATGACTTCTCCATGCATTTTATGCATTGGTAAAAGCACTATGATGAAAAGTGTGATATGTTTTCAGGTATCTCCTATACTAATAGAGCCACATGCTCACCGGTTTGCCACATGATGTAGGCCTATGGACTGAACAAGAAACCACCAAAAATTTTAACCAGTCATCGTTCTCACAACACTGAGGACCAGTCATTCGAAATGACTTCTCCATGCATTTTATGCATTGGTAAAAGCACTATGATGAAAAGTGTGATATGTTTTCAGGTATCTCCTATACTAATAGAGCCACATGCTCACCGGTTTGCCACATGATGTAGGCCTATGGACTGAACAAGAAACCACCAAAAATTTTAACCAGTCATCGTTCTCACAACACTGAGGACCAGTCATTCGAAATGACTTCTCCATGCATTTTATGCATTGGTAAAAGCACTATGATGAAAAGTGCGATATGTTTTCAGGTATCTCCTATACTAATAGAGCCACATGCTCACCGGTTTGCCACATGATGTAGGCCTATGGACTGAACAAGAAACCACCAAAAATTTTAACCAGTCATCATTCTCACAACACTGAGGACCAGTCATTCGAAATGACTTCTCCATGCATTTTATGCATTGGTAAAAGCACTATGATGAAAAGTGTGATATGTTTTCAGGTATCTCCTATACTAATAGAGCCACATGCTCACCGGTTTGCCACATGATGTAGGCCTATGGACTGAACAAGAAACCACCAAAAATTTTAACCAGTCATCGTTCTCACAACACTGAGGACCAGTCATTCGAAATGACTTCTCCATGCATTTTATGCATTGGTAAAAGCACTATGATGAAAAGTGTGATATGTTTTCAGGTATCTCCTATACTAATAGAGCCACATGCTCACCGGTTTGCCACATGATGTAGGCCTATGGACTGAACAAGAAACCACCAAAAATTTTAACCAGTCATCGTTCTCACAACACTGAGGACCAGTCATTCGAAATGACTTCTCCATGCATTTTATGCATTGGTAAAAGCACTATGATGAAAAGTGTGATATGTTTTCAGGTATCTCCTATACTAATAGAGCCACATGCTCACCGGTTTGCCACATGATGTAGGCCTATGGACTGAACAAGAAACCACCAAAAATTTTAACCAGTCATCGTTCTCACAACACTGAGGACCAGTCATTCGAAATGACTTCTCCATGCATTTTATGCATTGGTAAAAGCACTATGATGAAAAGTGTGATATGTTTTCAGGTATCTCCTATACTAATAGAGCCACATGCTCACCGGTTTGCCACATGATGTAGGCCTATGGACTGAACAAGAAACCACCAAAAATTTTAACCAGTCATCGTTCTCACAACACTGAGGACCAGTCATTCGAAATGACTTCTCCATGCATTTTATGCATTGGTAAAAGCACTATGATGAAAAGTGTGATATGTTTTCAGGTATCTCCTATACTAATAGAGCCACATGCTCACCGGTTTGCCACATGATGTAGGCCTATGGACTGAACAAGAAACCACCAAAAATTTTAACCAGTCATCGTTCTCACAACACTGAGGACCAGTCATTCGAAATGACTTCTCCATGCATTTTATGCATTGGTAAAAGCACTATGATGAAAAGTGTGATATGTTTTCAGGTATCTCCTATACTAATAGAGCCACATGCTCACCGGTTTGCCACATGATGTAGGCCTATGGACTGAACAAGAAACCACCAAAAATTTTAACCAGTCATCGTTCTCACAACACTGAGGACCAGTCATTCGAAATGACTTCTCCATGCATTTTATGCATTGGTAAAAGCACTATGATGAAAAGTGTGATATGTTTTCAGGTATCTCCTATACTAATAGAGCCACATGCTCACCGGTTTGCCACATGATGTAGGCCTATGGACTGAACAAGAAATCACCAAAAATTTTAACCAGTCATCGTTCTCACAACAGGGAGGACCAGTCATTCGAAATGACTTCTCCATGCATTTTATGCATTGGTAAAAGCACTATGATGAAAAGTGTGATATGTTTTCAGGTATCTCCTATACTAATAGAGCCACATGCTCACCGGTTTGCCACATGATGTAGGCCTATGGACTGAACAAGAAACCACCAAAAATTTTAACCAGTCATCGTTCTCACAACACTGAGGACCAGTCATTCGAAATGACTTCTCCATGCATTTTATGCATTGGTAAAAGCACTATGATGAAAAGTGTGATATGTTTTCATGTATCTCCTATACTAATAGAGCCACATGCTCACCGGTTTGCCACATGATGTAGGCCTATGGACTGAACAAGAAACCACCAAAAATTTTAACCAGTCATCGTTCTCACAACACTGAGGACCAGTCATTCGAAATGACTTCTCCATGCATTTTATGCATTGGTAAAAGCACTATGATGAAAAGTGTGATATGTTTTCAGGTATCTCCTATACTAATAGAGCCACATGCTCACCGGTTTGCCACATGATGTAGGCCTATGGACTGAACAAGAAACCACCAAAAATTTTAACCAGTCATCGTTCTCACAACACTGAGGACCAGTCATTCGAAATGACTTCTCCATGCATTTTATGCATTGGTAAAAGCACTATGATGAAAAGTGTGATATGTTTTCAGGTATCTCCTATACTAATAGAGCCACATGCTCACCGGTTTGCCACATGATGTAGGCCTATGGACTGAACAAGAAACCACCAAAAATTTTAACCAGTCATCGTTCTCACAACACTGAGGACCAGTCATTCGAAATGACTTCTCCATGCATTTTATGCATTGGTAAAAGCACTATGATGAAAAGTGTGATATGTTTTCAGGTATCTCCTATACTAATAGAGCCACATGCTCACCGGTTTGCCACATGATGTAGGCCTATGGACTGAACAAGAAACCACCAAAAATTTTAACCAGTCATTGTTCTCACAACACTGAGGACCAGTCATTCGAAATGACTTCTCCATGCATTTTATGCATTGGTAAAAGCACTATGATGAAAAGTGTGATATGTTTTCAGGTATCTCCTATACTAATAGAGCCACATGCTCACCGGTTTGCCACATGATGTAGGCCTATGGACTGAACAAGAAACCACCAAAAGTTTTAACCAGTCATCGTTCTCACAACACTGAGGACCAGTCATTCGAAATGACTTCTCCATGCATTTTATGCATTGGTAAAAGCACTATGATGAAAAGTGTGATATGTTTTCAGGTATCTCCTATACTAATAGAGCCACATGCTCACCGGTTTGCCACATGATGTAGGCCTATGGACTGAACAAGAAACCACCAAAAATTTTAACCAGTCATCGTTCTCACAACACGGAGGACCAGTCATTCGAAATGACTTCTCCATGCATTTTATGCATTGGTAAAAGCACTATGATGAAAAGTGTGATATGTTTTCAGGTATCTCCTATACTAATAGAGCCACATGCTCACCGGTTTGCCACATGATGTAGGCCTATGGACTGAACAAGAAACCACCAAAAATTTTAACCAGTCATCGTTCTCACAACACTGAAGACCAGTCATTCATAGTAACATAGTAACATAGTTAGTAAGGCCGAAAAAAGACATTTGTCCATCCAGTTCAGCCTATATTCCATCATAATAAATACCCAGATCTACGTCCTTCTACAGAACCTAATAATTGTATGATACAATATTGTTCTGCTCCAGGAAGACATCCAGGCCTCTCTTGAACCCCTCGACTGAGTTCGCCATCACCACCTCCTCAGGCAAGCAATTCCAGATTCTCACTGCCCTAACAGTAAAGAATCCTCTTCTATGTTGGTGGAAAAACCTTCTCTCCTCCAGACGCAAAGAATGCCCCCTTGTGCCCGTCACCTTCCTTGGTATAAACAGATCCTCAGCGAGATATTTGTATTGTCCCCTTATATACTTATACATGGTTATTAGATCGCCCCTCAGTCGTCTTTTTTCTAGACTAAATAATCCTAATTTCGCTAATCTATCTGGGTATTGTAGTTCTCCCATCCCCTTTATTAATTTTGTTGCCCTCCTTTGTACTCTCTCTAGTTCCATTATATCCTTCCTGAGGACCGGTGCCCAAAACTGGACACAGTACTCCATGTGCGGTCTAACTAGGGATTTGTACAAAGGCAGTATAATGCTCTCATCATGTGTATCCAGACCTCTTTTAATGCACCCCATGATCCTGTTTGCCTTGGCAGCTGCTGCCTGGCACTGGCTGCTCCAGGTAAGTTTATCATTAACTAGGATCCCCAAGTCCTTCTCCCTGTCAGATTTACCCAGTGGTTTCCCGTTCAGTGTGTAATGGTGATATTGATTCCCTCTTCCCATGTGTATAACCTTACATTTATCATTGTTAAACCTCATCTGCCACCTTTCAGCCCAAGTTTCCAACTTATCCAGATCCATCTGTAGCAGAATACTATCTTCTCTTGTATTAACTGCTTTACATAGTTTTGTATCATCTGCAAATATCGATATTTTACTGTGTAAACCTTCTACCAGATCATTAATGAATATGTTGAAGAGAACAGGTCCCAATACCGACCCCTGCGGTACCCCACTGGTCACAGCGACCCAGTTAGAGACTATACCATTTATAACCACCCTCTGCTTTCTATCACTAAGCCAGTTACTAACCCATTTACACACATTTTCCCCCAGACCAAGCATTCTCATTTTGTGTACCAACCTCTTGTGCGGCACGGTATCAAACGCTTTGGAAAAATCGAGATATACCACGTCCAATGACTCACCGTGGTCCAGCCTATAGCTTACCTCTTCATAAAAACTGATTAGATTGGTTTGACAGGAGCGATTTCTCATAAACCCATGCTGATATGGAGTTAAACAGTTATTCTCATTGAGATAATCCAGAATAACATCCCTCAGAAACCCTTCAAATATTTTACCAACAATAGAGGTTAGACTTACTGGCCTATAATTTCCAGGTTCACTTTTAGAGCCCTTTTTGAATATTGGCACCACATTTGCTATGCGCCAGTCCTGCGGAACAGACCCTGTCGCTATAGAGTCACTAAAAATAAGAAATAATGGTTTATCTATTACATTACTTAGTTCTCTTAGTACTCGTGGGTGTATGCCATCCGGACCCGGAGATTTATCTATTTTAATCTTATTTAGCCGGTTTCGCACCTCTTCTTGGGTTAGATTGGTGACCCTTAATATAGGGTTTTCATTGTTTCTTGGGATTTCACCTAGCATTTCATTTTCCACCGTGAATACCGTGGAGAAGAAGGTGTTTAATATGTTAGCTTTTTCCTCGTCATCTACAACCATTCTTTCCTCACTATTTTTTAAGGGGCCTACATTTTCAGTTTTTATTCTTTTACTATTGATATAGTTGAAGAACAGTTTGGGATTAGTTTTACTCTCCTTAGCAATGTGCTTCTCTGTTTCCTTTTTGGCAGCTTTAATTAGTTTTTTAGATAAAGTATTTTTCTCCCTATAGTTTTTTAGAGCTTCAATGGTGCCATCCTGCTTTAGTAGTGCAAATGCTTTCTTTTTACTGTTAATTGCCTGTCTTACTTCTTTGTTTAGCCACATTGGGTTTTTCCTATTTCTAGTCCTTTTATTCCCACAAGGTATAAACCGCTTACACTGCCTATTTAGGATGTTCTTAAACATTTCCCATTTATTATCTGTATTCTTATTTCTGAGGATATTGTCCCAGTCTACCAGATTAAGGGCATCTCTAAGCTGGTCAAACTTTGCCTTCCTAAAGTTCAATGTTTTTGTGACTCCCTGACAAGTCCCCCTAGTGAAAGACAGGTGAAACTGCACAATATTGTGGTCGCTATTTCCTAAATGCCCAACCACCTGCAGATTTGTTATTCTGTCAGGTCTATTAGATAGTATTAGGTCTAAAAGTGCTGCTCCTCTGGTTGGATTCTGCACCAATTGTGAAAGATAATTTTTCTTGGTTATTAGCAGAAACCTGTTGCCTTTATGGGTTTCACAGGTTTCTGTTTCCCAGTTAATATCCGGGTAGTTAAAGTCCCCCATAACCAGGACCTCATTATGGGTTGCAGCTTCATCTATCTGCTTTAGAAGTAGACTTTCCATGGTTTCTGTTATATTTGGGGGTTTGTAACAGACCCCAATGAGAATTTTGTTACCATTTTTCCCTCCATGAATTTCAACCCATATGGACTCGACATCCTCATTCCCTTCGCTAATATCCTCCCTTAAAGTGGACTTTAGACAAGACTTTACATAGAGACAAACCCCTCCTCCTCTCCGATTTTTACGATCCTTTCTAAACAGACTGTAACCCTGTAAGTTAACTGCCCAGTCATAGCTTTCATCTAACCATGTCTCGGTTATTCCCACTATGTCAAAGTTACCTGTAGATATTTCTGCTTCTAGTTCTTCCATCTTGTTTGTCAGGCTTCTGGCGTTTGCGAGCATGCAGTTTAGAGGATTTTGTTTTGTTCCAATCTCCTCACTGTGGATTGTTTTAGAAATGTTCTTACCTCCCTTCTGAGTATGTTTTCCTGGGTCGTCTTTGTTCGAGTCTAATGTTTTTCTTCCCGTCCCCTCTTCTTCTAGTTTAACGCCCTCCTGATGAGTGTAGCGAGTCTTCTGGCGAATGTGTGTTTCCCAGGTTTGTTGAGGTGTAGTCCGTCTCTGGCGAGGAGTCCATCATACCAGTAATTCACACCGTGGTCCAGGAATCCAAATCCTTGTTGTCTGCACCATCGTCTTAGCCAGTTGTTTGCATCAAGGATCCTGTTCCATCTCCTGGTGCCATGCCCGACTACTGGAAGGATAGAAGAAAAAACTACCTGTGCATCCAGTTCCTTTACTTTCTTCCCCAGCTCTTCAAAGTCCTTGCAGATTGTCGGTAGGTCCTTCCTTGCCGTGTCATTGGTGCCAACATGTATCAGAAGAAATTCGAAATGACTTCTCCATGCATTTTATGCATTGGTAAAAGCACTATGATGAAAAGTGTGATATGTTTTCAGGTATCTCCTATACTAATAGAGCCACATGCTCACCGGTTTGCCACATGATGTAGGCCTATGGACTGAACAAGAAACCACCAAAAATTTTAACCAGTCATCGTTCTCACAACACTGAGGACCAGTCATTCGAAATGACTTCTCCATGCATTTTATGCATTGGTAAAAGCACTATGATGAAAAGTGTGATATGTTTTCAGGTATCTCCTATACTAATAGAGCCACATGCTCACCGGTTTGCCACATGATGTAGGCCTATGGACTGAACAAGAAACCACCAAAAATTTTAACCAGTCATCGTTCTCACAACACTGAGGACCAGTCATTCGAAATGACTTCTCCATGCATTTTATGCATTGGTAAAAGCACTATGATGAAAAGTGTGATATGTTTTCAGGTATCTCCTATACTAATAGAGCCACATGCTCACCGGTTTGCCACATGATGTAGGCCTATGGACTGAACAAGAAACCACCAAAAATTTTAACCAGTCATCATTCTCACAACACTGAGGACCAGTCATTCGAAATGACTTCTCCATGCATTTTATGCATTGGTAAAAGCACTATGATGAAAAGTGTGATATGTTTTCAGGTATCTCCTATACTAATAGAGCCACATGCTCACCGGTTTGCCACATGATGTAGGCCTATGGACTGAACAAGAAATCACCAAAAATTTTAACCAGTCATCGTTCTCACAACACTGAGGACCAGTCATTCGAAATGACTTCTCCATGCATTTTATGCATTGGTAAAAGCACTATGATGAAAAGTGTGATATGTTTTCAGGTATCTCCTATACTAATAGAGCCACATGCTCACCGGTTTGCCACATGATGTAGGCCTATGGACTGAACAAGAAACCACCAAAAATTTTAACCAGTCATCGTTCTCACAACACTGAGGACCAGTCATTCGAAATGACTTCTCCATGCATTTTATGCATTGGTAAAAGCACTATGATGAAAAGTGTGATATGTTTTCAGGTATCTCCTATACTAATAGAGCCACATGCTCACCGGTTTGCCACATGATGTAGGCCTATGGACTGAACAAGAAACCACCAAAAATTTTAACCAGTCATCGTTCTCACAACACTGAGGACCAGTCATTCGAAATGACTTCTCCATGCATTTTATGCATTGGTAAAAGCACTATGATGAAAAGTGTGATATGTTTTCAGGTATCTCCTATACTAATAGAGCCACATGCTCACCGGTTTGCCACATGATGTAGGCCTATGGACTGAACAAGAAACCACCAAAAATTTTAACCAGTCATTGTTCTCACAACACTGAGGACCAGTCATTCGAAATGACTTCTCCATGCATTTTATGCATTGGTAAAAGCACTATGATGAAAAGTGTGATATGTTTTCAGGTATCTCCTATACTAATAGAGCCACATGCTCACCGGTTTGCCACATGATGTAGGCCTATGGACTGAACAAGAAACCACCAAAAATTTTAACCAGTCATCGTTCTCACAACACTGAGGACCAGTCATTCGAAATGACTTCTCCATGCATTTTATGCATTGGTAAAAGCACTATGATGAAAAGTGTGATATGTTTTCAGGTATCTCCTATACTAATAGAGCCACATGCTCACCGGTTTGCCACATGATGTGGGCCTATGGACTGAACAAGAAACCACCAAAAATTTTAACCAGTCATCGTTCTCACAACACTGAGGACCAGTCATTCGAAATGACTTCTCCATGCATTTTATGCATTGGTAAAAGCACTATGATGAAAAGTGTGATATGTTTTCAGGTATCTCCTATACTAATAGAGCCACATGCTCACCGGTTTGCCACATGATGTAGGCCTATGGACTGAACAAGAAACCACCAAAAATTTTAACCAGTCATCGTTCTCACAACACTGAGGACCAGTCATTCGAAATGACTTCTCCATGCATTTTATGCATTGGTAAAAGCACTATGATGAAAAGTATGATATGTTTTCAGGTATCTCCTATACTAATAGAGCCACATGCTCACCGGTTTGCCACATGATGTAGGCCTATGGACTGAACAAGAAACCACCAAAAATTTTAACCAGTCATCGTTCTCACAACACTGAGGACCAGTCATTCGAAATGACTTCTCCATGCATTTTATGCATTGGTAAAAGCACTATGATGAAAAGTGTGATATGTTTTCAGGTATCTCCTATACTAATAGAGACACATGCTCACCGGTTTGTCACATGATGTAGGCCTATGGACTGAACAAGAAACCACCAAAAATTTTAACCAGTCATCGTTCTCACAACACTGAGGACCAGTCATTCGAAATGACTTCTCCATGCATTTTATGCATTGGTAAAAGCACTATGATGAAAAGTGTGATATGTTTTCAGGTATCTCCTATACTAATAGAGCCATATGCTCACCGGTTTGCCACATGATGTAGGCCTATGGACTGAACAAGAAACCACCAAAAATTTTAACCAGACATCGTTCTCACAACACTGAGGACCAGTCATTCGAAATGACTTCTCCATGCATTTTATGCATTGGTGAAAGCACTATGATGAAAAGTGTGATATGTTTTCAGGTATCTCCTATACTAATAGAGCCACATGCTCACCGGTTTGCCACATGATGTGGGCCTATGGACTGAACAAGAAACCACCAAAAATTTTAACCAGTCATCGTTCTCACAACACTGAGGACCAGTCATTCGAAATGACTTCTCCATGCATTTTATGCATTGGTAAAAGCACTATGATGAAAAGTGTGATATGTTTTCAGGTATCTCCTATACTAATAGAGCCACATGCTCACCGGTTTGCCACATGATGTAGGCCTATGGACTGAACAAGAAACCACCAAAAATTTTAACCAGTCATCGTTCTCACAACACTGAGGACCAGTCATTCGAAATGACTTCTCCATGCATTTTATGCATTGGTAAAAGCACTATGATGAAAAGTGTGATATGTTTTCAGGTATCTCCTATACTAATAGAGCCACATGCTCACCGGTTTGTCACATGATGTGGGCCTATGGACTGAACAAGAAATCACCAAAAATTTTAACCAGTCATCATTCTCACAACACTGAGGACCAGTCATTCGAAATGACTTCTCCATGCATTTTATGCATTGGTAAAAGCACTATGATGAAAAGTGTGATATGTTTTCAGGTATCTCCTATACTAATAGAGCCATATGCTCACCGGTTTGCCACATGATGTAGGCCTATGGACTGAACAAGAAACCACCAAAAATTTTAACCAGTCATCGTTCTCACAACACTGAGGACCAGTCATTCGAAATGACTTCTCCATGCATTTTATGCATTGGTAAAAGCACTATGATGAAAAGTGTGATATGTTTTCAGGTATCTCCTATACTAATAGAGCCACATGCTCACCGGTTTGCCACATGATGTAGGCCTATGGACTGAACAAGAAACCACCAAAAATGTTAACCAGTCATCGTTCTCACAACACTGAGGACCAGTCATTCGAAATGACTTCTCCATGCATTTTATGCATTGGTAAAAGCACTATGATGAAAAGTGTGATATGTTTTCAGGTATCTCCTATACTAATAGAGCCACATGCTCACCGGTTTGCCACATGATGTAGGCCTATGGACTGAACAAGAAACCACCAAAAATTTTAACCAGTCATCGTTCTCACAACACTGAGGACCAGTCATTCGAAATGACTTCTCCATGCATTTTATGCATTGGTAAAAGCACTATGATGAAAAGTGTGATATGTTTTCAGGTATCTCCTATACTAATAGAGCCACATGCTCACCGGTTTGCCACATGATGTAGGCCTATGGACTGAACAAGAAACCACCAAAAATGTTAACCAGTCATCGTTCTCACAACACTGAGGACCAGTCATTCGAAATGACTTCTCCATGCATTTTATGCATTGGTAAAAGCACTATGATGAAAAGTGTGATATGTTTTCAGGTATCTCCTATACTAATAGAGCCACATGCTCACCGGTTTGCCACATGATGTAGGCCTATGGACTGAACAAGAAACCACCAAAAATTTTAACCAGTCATCGTTCTCACAACACTGAGGACCAGTCATTCGAAATGACTTCTCCATGCATTTTATGCATTGGTAAAAGCACTATGATGAAAAGTGTGATATGTTTTCAGGTATCTCCTATACTAATAGAGCATATGCTCACCGGTTTGCCACATGATGTAGGCCTATGGACTGAACAAGAAACCACCAAAAATTTTAACCAGTCATCGTTCTCACAACACTGAGGACCAGTCATTCGAAATGACTTCTCCATGCATTTTATGCATTGGTAAAAGCACTATGATGAAAAGTGTGATATGTTTTCAGGTATCTCCTATACTAATAGAGCCACATGCTCACCGGTTTGCCACATGATGTAGGCCTATGGACTGAACAAGAAACCACCAAAAATTTTAACCAGTCATTGTTCTCACAACACTGAGGACCAGTCATTCGAAATGACTTCTCCATGCATTTTATGCATTGGTAAAAGCACTTTGATGAAAAGTGTGATATGTTTTCAGGTATCTCCTATACTAATAGAGCCACATGCTCACCGGTTTGCCACATGATGTAGGCCTATGGACTGAACAAGAAACCACCAAAAATTTTAACCAGTCATCGTTCTCACAACACTGAGGACCAGTCATTCGAAATGACTTCTCCATGCATTTTATGCATTGGTAAAAGCACTATGATGAAAAGTGTGATATGTTTTCAGGTATCTCCTATACTAATAGAGCCACATGCTCACCGGTTTGTCACATGATGTGGGCCTATGGACTGAACAAGAAACCACCAAAAATTTTAACCAGTCATCGTTCTCACAACACTGAGGACCAGTCATTCGAAATGACTTCTCCATGCATTTTATGCATTGGTAAAAGCACTATGATGAAAAGTGTGATATGTTTTCAGGTATCTCCTATACTAATAGAGCCACATGCTCACCGGTTTGCCACATGATGTGGGCCTATGGACTGAACAAGAAACCACCAAAAATTTTAACCAGTCATCGTTCTCACAACACTGAGAACCAGTCATTCGAAATGACTTCTCCATGCATTTTATGCATTGGTAAAAGCACTATGATGAAAAGTGTGATATGTTTTCAGGTATCTCCTATACTAATAGAGCCACATGCTCACCGGTTTGCCACATGATGTAGGCCTATGGACTGAACAAGAAACCACCAAAAATTTTAACCAGTCATTGTTCTCACAACACTGAGGACCAGTCATTCGAAATGACTTCTCCATGCATTTTATGCATTGGTAAAAGCACTATGATGAAAAGTGTGATATGTTTTCAGGTATCTCCTATACTAATAGAGCCACATGCTCACCGGTTTGCCACATGATGTAGGCCTATGGACTGAACAAGAAACCACCAAAAATTTTAACCAGTCATCGTTCTCACAACACTGAGGACCAGTCATTCGAAATGACTTCTCCATGCATTTTATGCATTGGTAAAAGCACTATGATGAAAAGTGTGATATGTTTTCAGGTATCTCCTATACTAATAGAGCCACATGCTCACCGGTTTGTCACATGATGTAGGCCTATGGACTGAACAAGAAACCACCAAAAATTTTAACCAGTCATCGTTCTCACAACACTGAGGACCAGTCATTCGAAATGACTTCTCCATGCATTTTATGCATTGGTAAAAGCACTATGATGAAAAGTGTGATATGTTTTCAGGTATCTCCTATACTAATAGAGCCATATGCTCACCGGTTTGCCACATGATGTAGGCCTATGGACTGAACAAGAAACCACCAAAAATTTTAACCAGTCATCGTTCTCACAACACTGAGGACCAGTCATTCGAAATGACTTCTCCATGCATTTTATGCATTGGTAAAAGCACTATGATGAAAAGTGTGATATGTTTTCAGGTATCTCCTATACTAATAGAGCCATATGCTCACCGGTTTGCCACATGATGTAGGCCTATGGACTGAACAAGAAACCACCAAAAATTTTAACCAGTCATCGTTCTCACAACACTGAGGACCAGTCATTCGAAATGACTTCTCCATGCATTTTATGCATTGGTAAAAGCACTATGATGAAAAGTGTGATATGTTTTCAGGTATCTCCTATACTAATAGAGCCACATGCTCACCGGTTTGCCACATGATGTAGGCCTATGGACTGAACAAGAAACCACCAAAAATTTTAACCAGTCATTGTTCTCACAACACTGAGGACCAGTCATTCGAAATGACTTCTCCATGCATTTTATGCATTGGTAAAAGCACTTTGATGAAAAGTGTGATATGTTTTCAGGTATCTCCTATACTAATAGAGCCACATGCTCACCGGTTTGCCACATGATGTAGGCCTATGGACTGAACAAGAAACCACCAAAAATTTTAACCAGTCATTGTTCTCACAACACTGAGGACCAGTCATTCGAAATGACTTCTCCATGCATTTTATGCATTGGTAAAAGCACTTTGATGAAAAGTGTGATATGTTTTCAGGTATCTCCTATACTAATAGAGCCACATGCTCACCGGTTTGCCACATGATGTAGGCCTATGGACTGAACAAGAAACCACCAAAAATTTTAACCAGTCATCGTTCTCACAACACTGAGGACCAGTCATTCGAAATGACTTCTCCATGCATTTTATGCATTGGTAAAAGCACTATGATGAAAAGTGTGATATGTTTTCAGGTATCTCCTATACTAATAGAGCCACATGCTCACCGGTTTGTCACATGATGTGGGCCTATGGACTGAACAAGAAACCACCAATAATTTTAACCAGTCATCGTTCTCACAACACTGAGGACCAGTCATTCGAAATGACTTCTCCATGCATTTTATGCATTGGTAAAAGCACTATGATGAAAAGTGTGATATGTTTTCAGGTATCTCCTATACTAATAGAGCCACATGCTCACCGGTTTGCCACATGATGTGGGCCTATGGACTGAACAAGAAACCACCAAAAATTTTAACCAGTCATCGTTCTCACAACACTGAGAACCAGTCATTCGAAATGACTTCTCCATGCATTTTATGCATTGGTAAAAGCACTATGATGAAAAGTGTGATATGTTTTCAGGTATCTCCTATACTAATAGAGCCACATGCTCACCGGTTTGCCACATGATGTAGGCCTATGGACTGAACAAGAAACCACCAAAAATTTTAACCAGTCATCGTTCTCACAACACTGAGGACCAGTCATTCGAAATGACTTCTCCATGCATTTTATGCATTGGTAAAAGCACTATGATGAAAAGTGTGATATGTTTTCAGGTATCTCCTATACTAATAGAGCCATATGCTCACCGGTTTGCCACATGATGTAGGCCTATGGACTGAACAAGAAACCACCAAAAATTTTAACCAGTCATCGTTCTCACAACACTGAGGACCAGTCATTCGAAATGACTTCTCCATGCATTTTATGCATTGGTAAAAGCACTATGATGAAAAGTGTGATATGTTTTCAGGTATCTCCTATACTAATAGAGCCACATGCTCACCGGTTTGTCACATGATGTGGGCCTATGGACTGAACAAGAAACCACCAAAAATTTTAACCAGTCATCGTTCTCACAACACTGAGGACCAGTCATTCGAAATGACTTCTCCATGCATTTTATGCATTGGTAAAAGCACTATGATGAAAAGTGTGATATGTTTTCAGGTATCTCCTATACTAATAGAGCCATATGCTCACCGGTTTGCCACATGATGTAGGCCTATGGACTGAACAAGAAACCACCAAAAATTTTAACCAGTCATCGTTCTCACAACACTGAGGACCAGTCATTCGAAATGACTTCTCCATGCATTTTATGCATTGGTAAAAGCACTATGATGAAAAGTGTGATATGTTTTCAGGTATCTCCTATACTAATAGAGCCACATGCTCACCGGTTTGTCACATGATGTAGGCCTATGGACTGAACAAGAAACCACCAAAAATTTTAACCAGTCATCGTTCTCACAACACTGAGGACCAGTCATTCGAAATGACTTCTCCATGCATTTTATGCATTGGTAAAAGCACTATGATGAAAAGTGTGATATGTTTTCAGGTATCTCCTATACTAATAGAGCCATATGCTCACCGGTTTGCCACATGATGTAGGCCTATGGACTGAACAAGAAACCACCAAAAATTTTAACCAGTCATCGTTCTCACAACACTGAGGACCAGTCATTCGAAATGACTTCTCCATGCATTTTATGCATTGGTAAAAGCACTATGATGAAAAGTGTGATATGTTTTCAGGTATCTCCTATACTAATAGAGCCACATGCTCACCGGTTTGCCACATGATGTAGGCCTATGGACTGAACAAGAAACCACCAAAAATTTTAACCAGTCATTGTTCTCACAACACTGAGGACCAGTCATTCGAAATGACTTCTCCATGCATTTTATGCATTGGTAAAAGCACTTTGATGAAAAGTGTGATATGTTTTCAGGTATCTCCTATACTAATAGAGCCACATGCTCACCGGTTTGCCACATGATGTAGGCCTATGGACTGAACAAGAAACCACCAAAAATTTTAACCAGTCATCGTTCTCACAACACTGAGGACCAGTCATTCGAAATGACTTCTCCATGCATTTTATGCATTGGTAAAAGCACTATGATGAAAAGTGTGATATGTTTTCAGGTATCTCCTATACTAATAGAGCCACATGCTCACCGGTTTGTCACATGATGTGGGCCTATGGACTGAACAAGAAACCACCAAAAATTTTAACCAGTCATCGTTCTCACAACACTGAGGACCAGTCATTCGAAATGACTTCTCCATGCATTTTATGCATTGGTAAAAGCACTATGATGAAAAGTGTGATATGTTTTCAGGTATCTCCTATACTAATAGAGCCATATGCTCACCGGTTTGCCACATGATGTAGGCCTATGGACTGAACAAGAAACCACCAAAAATTTTAACCAGTCATCGTTCTCACAACACTGAGGACCAGTCATTCGAAATGACTTCTCCATGCATTTTATGCATTGGTAAAAGCACTATGATGAAAAGTGTGATATGTTTTCAGGTATCTCCTATAATAATAGAGCCACATGCTCACCGGTTTGCCACATGATGTAGGCCTATGGACTGAACAAGAAACCACCAAAAATTTTAACCAGTCATCGTTCTCACAACACTGAGGACCAGTCATTCAAAATGACTTCTCCATGCATTTTATGCATTGGTAAAAGCACTATGATGAAAAGTGTGATATGTTTTCAGGTATCTCCTATACTAATAGAGCCACATGCTCACCGGTTTGCCACATGATGTGGGCCTATGGACTGAACAAGAAACCACCAAAAATTTTAACCAGTCATCGTTCTCACAACACTGAGGACCAGTCATTCGAAATGACTTCTCCATGCATTTTATGCATTGGTAAAAGCACTATGATGAAAAGTGTGATATGTTTTCAGGTATCTCCTATACTAATAGAGCCACATGCTCACCGGTTTGCCACATGATGTAGGCCTATGGACTGAACAAGAAACCACCAAAAATTTTAACCAGTCATCGTTCTCACAACACTGAGGACCAGTCATTCGAAATGACTTCTCCATGCATTTTATGCATTGGTAAAAGCACTATGATGAAAAGTGTGATATGTTTTCAGGTATCTCCTATACTAATAGAGCCACATGCTCACAGGTTTGTCACATGATGTGGGCCTATGGACTGAACAAGAAACCACCAAAAATTTTAACCAGTCATCGTTCTCACAACACTGAGGACCAGTCATTCGAAATGACTTCTCCATGCATTTTATGCATTGGTAAAAGCACTATGATGAAAAGTGATATGTTTTCAGGTATCTCCTATACTAATAGAGCCATATGCTCACCGGTTTGCCACATGATGTAGGCCTATGGACTGAACAAGAAACCACCAAAAATTTTAACCAGTCATCGTTCTCACAACACTGAGGACCAGTCATTCGAAATGACTTCTCCATGCATTTTATGCATTGGTAAAAGCACTATGATGAAAAGTGTGATATGTTTTCAGGTATCTCCTATACTAATAGAGCCACATGCTCACCGGTTTGCCACATGATGTAGGCCTATGGACTGAACAAGAAACCACCAAAAATTTTAACCAGTCATCGTTCTCACAACACTGAGGACCAGTCATTCAAAATGACTTCTCCATGCATTTTATGCATTGGTAAAAGCACTATGATGAAAAGTGTGATATGTTTTCAGGTATCTCCTATACTAATAGAGCCACATGCTCACCGGTTTGCCACATGATGTAGGCCTATGGACTGAACAAGAAACCACCAAAAATTTTAACCAGTCATCGTTCTCACAACACTGAGGACCAGTCATTCGAAATGACTTCTCCATGCATTTTATGCATTGGTAAAAGCACTATGATGAAAAGTGTGATATGTTTTCAAGTATCTCCTATACTAATAGAGCCACATGCTCACCGGTTTGCCACATGATGTAGGCCTATGGACTGAACAAGAAACCACCAAAAATTTTAACCAGTCATCGTTCTCACAACACTGAGGACCAGTCATTCAAAATGACTTCTCCATGCATTTTATGCATTGGTAAAAGCACTATGATGAAAAGTGTGATATGTTTTCAGGTATCTCCTATACTAATAGAGCCACATGCTCACCGGTTTGCCACATGATGTAGGCCTATGGACTGAACAAGAAACCACCAAAAATTTTAACCAGTCATCGTTCTCACAACACTGAGGACCAGTCATTCGAAATGACTTCTCCATGCATTTTATGCATTGGTAAAAGCACTATGATGAAAAGTGTGATATGTTTTCAGGTATCTCCTATATTATTAGAGCCACATGCTCACCGGTTTGCCACATGATGTAGGCCTATGGACTGAACAAGAAACCACCAAAAATTTTAACCAGTCATCGTTCTCACAACACTGAGGACCAGTCATTCGAAATGACTTCTCCATGCATTTTATGCATTGGTAAAAGCACTATGATGAAAAGTGTGATATGTTTTCAGGTATCTCCTATACTAATAGAGCCACATGCTCACCGGTTTGCCACATGATGTGGGCCTATGGACTGAACAAGAAACCACCAAAAATTTTAACCAGTCATCGTTCTCACAACACTGAGAACCAGTCATTCGAAATGACTTCTCCATGCATTTTATGCATTGGTAAAAGCACTATGATGAAAAGTGTGATATGTTTTCAGGTATCTCCTATACTAATAGAGCCACATGCTCACTGGTTTGCCACATGATGTAGGCCTATGGACTGAACAAGAAACCACCAAAAATTTTAACCAGTCATCGTTCTCACAACACTGAGGACCAGTCATTCGAAATGACTTCTCCATGCATTTTATGCATTGGTAAAAGCACTATGATGAAAAGTGTGATATGTTTTCAGGTATCTCCTATACTAATAGAGCCACATGCTCACCGTTTTGTCACATGATGTAGGCCTATGGACTGAACAAGAAACCACCAAAAATTTTAACCAGTCATCGTTCTCACAACACTGAGGACCAGTCATTCGAAATGACTTCTCCATGCATTTTATGCATTGGTAAAAGCACTATGATGAAAAGTGTGATATGTTTTCAGGTATCTCCTATACTAATAGAGCCATATGCTCACCGGTTTGCCACATGATGTAGGCCTATGGACTGAACAAGAAACCACCAAAAATTTTAACCAGTCATCGTTCTCACAACACTGAGGACCAGTCATTCGAAATGACTTCTCCATGCATTTTATGCATTGGTAAAAGCACTATGATGAAAAGTGTGATATGTTTTCAGGTATCTCCTATACTAATAGAGCCACATGCTCACCGGTTTGCCACATGATGTAGGCCTATGGACTGAACAAGAAACCACCAAAAATTTTAACCAGTCATTGTTCTCACAACACTGAGGACCAGTCATTCGAAATGACTTCTCCATGCATTTTATGCATTGGTAAAAGCACTTTGATGAAAAGTGTGATATGTTTTCAGGTATCTCCTATACTAATAGAGCCACATGCTCACCGGTTTGCCACATGATGTAGGCCTATGGACTGAACAAGAAACCACCAAAAATTTTAACCAGTCATCGTTCTCACAACACTGAGGACCAGTCATTCGAAATGACTTCTCCATGCATTTTATGCATTGGTAAAAGCACTATGATGAAAAGTGTGATATGTTTTCAGGTATCTCCTATACTAATAGAGCCACATGCTCACCGGTTTGTCACATGATGTGGGCCTATGGACGACTGAACAAGAAACCACCAATAATTTTAACCAGTCATCGTTCTCACAACACTGAGGACCAGTCATTCGAAATGACTTCTCCATGCATTTTATGCATTGGTAAAAGCACTATGATGAAAAGTGTGATATGTTTTCAGGTATCTCCTATACTAATAGAGCCACATGCTCACCGGTTTGCCACATGATGTGGGCCTATGGACTGAACAAGAAACCACCAAAAATTTTAACCAGTCATCGTTCTCACAACACTGAGAACCAGTCATTCGAAATGACTTCTCCATGCATTTTATGCATTGGTAAAAGCACTATGATGAAAAGTGTGATATGTTTTCAGGTATCTCCTATACTAATAGAGCCACATGCTCACCGGTTTGCCACATGATGTAGGCCTATGGACTGAACAAGAAACCACCAAAAATTTTAACCAGTCATCGTTCTCACAACACTGAGGACCAGTCATTCGAAATGACTTCTCCATGCATTTTATGCATTGGTAAAAGCACTATGATGAAAAGTGTGATATGTTTTCAGGTATCTCCTATACTAATAGAGCCACATGCTCACCGGTTTGCCACATGATGTAGGCCTATGGACTGAACAAGAAACCACCAAAAATTTTAACCAGTCATCGTTCTCACAACACTGAGGACCAGTCATTCGAAATGACTTCTCCATGCATTTTATGCATTGGTAAAAGCACTATGATGAAAAGTGTGATATGTTTTCAGGTATCTCCTATACTAATAGAGCCACATGCTCACCGGTTTGTCACATGATGTAGGCCTATGGACTGAACAAGAAACCACCAAAAATTTTAACCAGTCATCGTTCTCACAACACTGAGGACCAGTCATTCGAAATGACTTCTCCATGCATTTTATGCATTGGTAAAAGCACTATGATGAAAAGTGTGATATGTTTTCAGGTATCTCCTATACTAATAGAGCCATATGCTCACCGGTTTGCCACATGATGTAGGCCTATGGACTGAACAAGAAACCACCAAAAATTTTAACCAGTCATCGTTCTCACAACACTGAGGACCAGTCATTCGAAATGACTTCTCCATGCATTTTATGCATTGGTAAAAGCACTATGATGAAAAGTGTGATATGTTTTCAGGTATCTCCTATACTAATAGAGCCACATGCTCACCGGTTTGCCACATGATGTAGGCCTATGGACTGAACAAGAAACCACCAAAAATTTTAACCAGTCATTGTTCTCACAACACTGAGGACCAGTCATTCGAAATGACTTCTCCATGCATTTTATGCATTGGTAAAAGCACTTTGATGAAAAGTGTGATATGTTTTCAGGTATCTCCTATACTAATAGAGCCACATGCTCACCGGTTTGCCACATGATGTAGGCCTATGGACTGAACAAGAAACCACCAAAAATTTTAACCAGTCATCGTTCTCACAACACTGAGGACCAGTCATTCGAAATGACTTCTCCATGCATTTTATGCATTGGTAAAAGCACTATGATGAAAAGTGTGATATGTTTTCAGGTATCTCCTATACTAATAGAGCCACATGCTCACCGGTTTGTCACATGATGTGGGCCTATGGACTGAACAAGAAACCACCAAAAATTTTAACCAGTCATCGTTCTCACAACACTGAGGACCAGTCATTCGAAATGACTTCTCCATGCATTTTATGCATTGGTAAAAGCACTATGATGAAAAGTGTGATATGTTTTCAGGTATCTCCTATACTAATAGAGCCATATGCTCACCGGTTTGCCACATGATGTAGGCCTATGGACTGAACAAGAAACCACCAAAAATTTTAACCAGTCATCGTTCTCACAACACTGAGGACCAGTCATTCGAAATGACTTCTCCATGCATTTTATGCATTGGTAAAAGCACTATGATGAAAAGTGTGATATGTTTTCAGGTATCTCCTATACTAATAGAGCCACATGCTCACCGGTTTGTCACATGATGTAGGCCTATGGACTGAACAAGAAACCACCAAAAATTTTAACCAGTCATCGTTCTCACAACACTGAGGACCAGTCATTCGAAATGACTTCTCCATGCATTTTATGCATTGGTAAAAGCACTATGATGAAAAGTGTGATATGTTTTCAGGTATCTCCTATACTAATAGAGCCATATGCTCACCGGTTTGCCACATGATGTAGGCCTATGGACTGAACAAGAAACCACCAAAAATTTTAACCAGTCATCGTTCTCACAACACTGAGGACCAGTCATTCGAAATGACTTCTCCATGCATTTTATGCATTGGTAAAAGCACTATGATGAAAAGTGTGATATGTTTTCAGGTATCTCCTATACTAATAGAGCCACATGCTCACCGGTTTGCCACATGATGTAGGCCTATGGACTGAACAAGAAACCACCAAAAATTTTAACCAGTCATTGTTCTCACAACACTGAGGACCAGTCATTCGAAATGACTTCTCCATGCATTTTATGCATTGGTAAAAGCACTTTGATGAAAAGTGTGATATGTTTTCAGGTATCTCCTATACTAATAGAGCCACATGCTCACCGGTTTGCCACATGATGTAGGCCTATGGACTGAACAAGAAACCACCAAAAATTTTAACCAGTCATCGTTCTCACAACACTGAGGACCAGTCATTCAAAATGACTTCTCCATGCATTTTATGCATTGGTAAAAGCACTATGATGAAAAGTGTGATATGTTTTCAGGTATCTCCTATACTAATAGAGCCACATGCTCACCGGTTTGTCACATGATGTGGGCCTATGGACTGAACAAGAAACCACCAAAAATTTTAACCAGTCATCGTTCTCACAACACTGAGGACCAGTCATTCGAAATGACTTCTCCATGCATTTTATGCATTGGTAAAAGCACTATGATGAAAAGTGTGATATGTTTTCAGGTATCTCCTATACTAATAGAGCCATATGCTCACCGGTTTGCCACATGATGTAGGCCTATGGACTGAACAAGAAACCACCAAAAATTTTAACCAGTCATCGTTCTCACAACACTGAGGACCAGTCATTCGAAATGACTTCTCCATGCATTTTATGCATTGGTAAAAGCACTATGATGAAAAGTGTGATATGTTTTCAGGTATCTCCTATAATAATAGAGCCACATGCTCACCGGTTTGCCACATGATGTAGGCCTATGGACTGAACAAGAAACCACCAAAAATTTTAACCAGTCATCGTTCTCACAACACTGAGGACCAGTCATTCAAAATGACTTCTCCATGCATTTTATGCATTGGTAAAAGCACTATGATGAAAAGTGTGATATGTTTTCAGGTATCTCCTATACTAATAAAGCCACATGCTCACCGGTTTGCCACATGATGTAGGCCTATGGACTGAACAAGAAACCACCAAAAATTTTAACCAGTCATCGTTCTCACAACACTGAGGACCAGTCATTCGAAATGACTTCTCCATGCATTTTATGCATTGGTAAAAGCACTATGATGAAAAGTGTGATATGTTTTCAGGTATCTCCTATACTAATAGAGCCACATGCTCACCGGTTTGCCACATGATGTAGGCCTATGGACTGAACAAGAAACCACCAAAAATTTTAACCAGTCATCGTCCTCACAACACTGAGGACCAGTCATTCGAAATGACTTCTCCATGCATTTTATGCATTGGTAAAAGCACTATGATGAAAAGTGTGATATGTTTTTAGGTATCTCCTATACTAATAGAGCCACATGCTCACCGGTTTGCCACATGATGTAGGCCTATGGACTGAACAAGAAACCACCAAAAATTTTAACCAGTCATCGTTCTCACAACACTGAGGACCAGTCATTCGAAATGACTTCTCCATGCATTTTATGCATTGGTAAAAGCACTATGATGAAAAGTGTGATATGTTTTCAGGTATCTCCTATACTAATAGAGCCACATGCTCACCGGTTTGCCACATGATGTAGGCCTATGGACTGAACAAGAAACCACCAAAAATTTTAACCAGTCATCGTTCTCACAACACTGAGAACCAGTCATTCGAAATGACTTCTCCATGCATTTTATGCATTGGTAAAAGCACTATGATGAAAAGTGTGATATGTTTTCAGGTATCTCCTATACTAATAGAGCCACATGCTCACTGGTTTGCCACATGATGTAGGCCTATGGACTGAACAAGAAACCACCAAAAATTTTAACCAGTCATCGTTCTCACAACACTGAGGACCAGTCATTCGAAATGACTTCTCCATGCATTTTATGCATTGGTAAAAGCACTATGATGAAAAGTGTGATATGTTTTCAGGTATCTCCTATACTAATAGAGCCACATGCTCACCGTTTTGTCACATGATGTAGGCCTATGGACTGAACAAGAAACCACCAAAAATTTTAACCAGTCATCGTTCTCACAACACTGAGGACCAGTCATTCGAAATGACTTCTCCATGCATTTTATGCATTGGTAAAAGCACTATGATGAAAAGTGTGATATGTTTTCAGGTATCTCCTATACTAATAGAGCCATATGCTCACCGGTTTGCCACATGATGTAGGCCTATGGACTGAACAAGAAACCACCAAAAATTTTAACCAGTCATCGTTCTCACAACACTGAGGACCAGTCATTCGAAATGACTTCTCCATGCATTTTATGCATTGGTAAAAGCACTATGATGAAAAGTGTGATATGTTTTCAGGTATCTCCTATACTAATAGAGCCACATGCTCACCGGTTTGCCACATGATGTAGGCCTATGGACTGAACAAGAAACCACCAAAAATTTTAACCAGTCATTGTTCTCACAACACTGAGGACCAGTCATTCGAAATGACTTCTCCATGCATTTTATGCATTGGTAAAAGCACTATGATGAAAAGTGTGATATGTTTTCAGGTATCTCCTATACTAATAGAGCCACATGCTCACCGGTTTGCCACATGATGTAGGCCTATGGACTGAACAAGAAACCACCAAAAATTTTAACCAGTCATCGTTCTCACAACACTGAGGACCAGTCATTCGAAATGACTTCTCCATGCATTTTATGCATTGGTAAAAGCACTATGATGAAAAGTGTGATATGTTTTCAGGTATCTCCTATACTAATAGAGCCACATGCTCACCGGTTTGTCACATGATGTAGGCCTATGGACTGAACAAGAAACCACCAAAAATTTTAACCAGTCATCGTTCTCACAACACTGAGGACCAGTCATTCGAAATGAGTTCTCCATGCATTTTATGCATTGGTAAAAGCACTATGATGAAAAGTGTGATATGTTTTCAGGTATCTCCTATACTAATAGAGCCATATGCTCACCGGTTTGCCACATGATGTAGGCCTATGGACTGAACAAGAAACCACCAAAAATTTTAACCAGTCATCGTTCTCACAACACTGAGGACCAGTCATTCGAAATGACTTCTCCATGCATTTTATGCATTGGTAAAAGCACTATGATGAAAAGTGTGATATGTTTTCAGGTATCTCCTATACTAATAGAGCCACATGCTCACCGGTTTGTCACATGATGTAGGCCTATGGACTGAACAAGAAACCACCAAAAATTTTAACCAGTCATCGTTCTCACAACACTGAGGACCAGTCATTCGAAATGACTTCTCCATGCATTTTATGCATTGGTAAAAGCACTATGATGAAAAGTGTGATATGTTTTCAGGTATCTCCTATACTAATAGAGCCATAGCTCACCGGTTTGCCACATGATGTAGGCCTATGGACTGAACAAGAAACCACCAAAAATTTTAACCAGTCATCGTTCTCACAACACTGAGGACCAGTCATTCGAAATGACTTCTCCATGCATTTTATGCATTGGTAAAAGCACTATGATGAAAAGTGTGATATGTTTTCAGGTATCTCCTATACTAATAGAGCCACATGCTCACCGGTTTGCCACATGATGTAGGCCTATGGACTGAACAAGAAACCACCAAAAATTTTAACCAGTCATTGTTCTCACAACACTGAGGACCAGTCATTCGAAATGACTTCTCCATGCATTTTATGCATTGGTAAAAGCACTATGATGAAAAGTGTGATATGTTTTCAGGTATCTCCTATACTAATAGAGCCACATGCTCACCGGTTTGCCACATGATGTAGGCCTATGGACTGAACAAGAAACCACCAAAAATTTTAACCAGTCATCGTTCTCACAACACTGAGGACCAGTCATTCGAAATGACTTCTCCATGCATTTTATGCATTGGTAAAAGCACTATGATGAAAAGTGTGATATGTTTTCAGGTATCTCCTATACTAATAGAGCCACATGCTCACCGGTTTGTCACATGATGTGGGCCTATGGACTGAACAAGAAACCACCAAAAATTTTAACCAGTCATCGTTCTCACAACACTGAGGACCAGTCATTCGAAATGACTTCTCCATGCATTTTATGCATTGGTAAAAGCACTATGATGAAAAGTGTGATATGTTTTCAGGTATCTCCTATACTAATAGAGCCATATGCTCACCGGTTTGCCACATGATGTAGGCCTATGGACTGAACAAGAAACCACCAAAAATTTTAACCAGTCATCGTTCTCACAACACTGAGGACCAGTCATTCGAAATGACTTCTCCATGCATTTTATGCATTGGTAAAAGCACTATGATGAAAAGTGTGATATGTTTTCAGGTATCTCCTATACTAATAGAGCCACATGCTCACCGGTTTGCCACATGATGTAGGCCTATGGACTGAACAAGAAACCACCAAAAATTTTAACCAGTCATCGTTCTCACAACACTGAGGACCAGTCATTCAAAATGACTTCTCCATGCATTTTATGCATTGGTAAAAGCACTATGATGAAAAGTGTGATATGTTTTCAGGTATCTCCTATACTAATAGAGCCACATGCTCACCGGTTTGCCACATGATGTGGGCCTATGGACTGAACAAGAAACCACCAAAAATTTTAACCAGTCATCGTTCTCACAACACTGAGGACCAGTCATTCGAAATGACTTCTCCATGCATTTTATGCATTGGTAAAAGCACTATGATGAAAAGTGTGATATGTTTTCAGGTATCTCCTATACTAATAGAGCCACATGCTCACCGGTTTGCCACATGATGTAGGCCTATGGACTGAACAAGAAACCACCAAAAATTTTAACCAGTCATCGTTCTCACAACACTGAGGACCAGTCATTCGAAATGACTTCTCCATGCATTTTATGCATTGGTAAAAGCACTATGATGAAAAGTGTGATATGTTTTCAGGTATCTCCTATACTAATAGAGCCACATGCTCACAGGTTTGTCACATGATGTGGGCCTATGGACTGAACAAGAAACCACCAAAAATTTTAACCAGTCATCGTTCTCACAACACTGAGGACCAGTCATTCGAAATGACTTCTCCATGCATTTTATGCATTGGTAAAAGCACTATGATGAAAAGTGTGATATGTTTTCAGGTATCTCCTATACTAATAGAGCCATATGCTCACCGGTTTGCCACATGATGTAGGCCTATGGACTGAACAAGAAACCACCAAAAATTTTAACCAGTCATCGTTCTCACAACACTGAGGACCAGTCATTCGAAATGACTTCTCCATGCATTTTATGCATTGGTAAAAGCACTATGATGAAAAGTGTGATATGTTTTCAGGTATCTCCTATACTAATAGAGCCACATGCTCACCGGTTTGCCACATGATGTAGGCCTATGGACTGAACAAGAAACCACCAAAAATTTTAACCAGTCATCGTTCTCACAACACTGAGGACCAGTCATTCAAAATGACTTCTCCATGCATTTTATGCATTGGTAAAAGCACTATGATGAAAAGTGTGATATGTTTTCAGGTATCTCCTATACTAATAGAGCCACATGCTCACCGGTTTGCCACATGATGTAGGCCTATGGACTGAACAAGAAACCACCAAAAATTTTAACCAGTCATCGTTCTCACAACACTGAGGACCAGTCATTCAAAATGACTTCTCCATGCATTTCATGCATTGGTAAAAGCACTATGATGAAAAGTGTGATATGTTTTCAGGTATCTCCTATACTAATAGAGCCACATGCTCACTGGTTTGCCACATGATGTAGGCCTATGGACTGAACAAGAAACCACCAAAAATTTTAACCAGTCATCGTTCTCACAACACTGAGAACCAGTCATTCGAAATGACTTCTCCATGCATTTTATGCATTGGTAAAAGCACTATGATGAAAAGTGTGATATGTTTTCAGGTATCTCCTATACTAATAGAGCCACATGCTCACCGGTTTGCCACATGATGTAGGCCTATGGACTGAACAAGAAACCACCAAAAATTTTAACCAGTCATCGTTCTCACAACACTGAGGACCAGTCATTCGAAATGACTTCTCCATGCATTTTATGCATTGGTAAAAGCACTATGATGAAAAGTGTGATATGTTTTCAGGTATCTCCTATACTAATAGAGCCACATGCTCACCGGTTTGCCACATGATGTAGGCCTATGGACTGAACAAGAAACCACCAAAAATTTTAACCAGTCATCGTTCTCACAACACTGAGGACCAGTCATTCGAAATGACTTCTCCATGCATTTTATGCATTGGTAAAAGCACTATGATGAAAAGTGTGATATGTTTTTAGGTATCTCCTATACTAATAGAGCCACATGCTCACCGGTTTGCCACATGATGTAGGCCTATGGACTGAACAAGAAACCACCAAAAATTTTAACCAGTCATCGTTCTCACAACACTGAGGACCAGTCATTCGAAATGACTTCTCCATGCATTTTATGCATTGGTAAAAGCACTATGATGAAAAGTGTGATATGTTTTCAGGTATCTCCTATACTAATAGAGCCACATGCTCACCGGTTTGCCACATGATGTAGGCCTATGGACTGAACAAGAAACCACCAAAAATTTTAACCAGTCATCGTTCTCACAACACTGAGGACCAGTCATTCGAAATGACTTCTCCATGCATTTTATGCATTGGTAAAAGCACTATGATGAAAAGTGTGATATGTTTTCAGGTATCTCCTATACTAATAGAGCCACATGCTCACCGGTTTGCCACATGATGTAGGCCTATGGACTGAACAAGAAACCACCAAAAATTTTAACCAGTCATCGTTCTCACAACTCTGAGGACCAGTCATTCGAAATGACTTCTCCATGCATTTTATGCATTGGTAAAAGCACTATGATGAAAAGTGTAATATGTTTTCAGGTATCTCCTATACTAATAGAGCCACATGCTCACCGGTTTGCCACATGATGTAGGCCTATGGACTGAACAAGAAACCACCAAAAATTTTAACCAGTCATCGTTCTCACAACACTGAGGACCAGTCATTCGAAATGACTTCTCCATGCATTTTATGCATTGGTAAAAGCACTATGATGAAAAGTGTGATATGTTTTCAGGTATCTCCTATACTAATAGAGCCACATGCTCACCGGTTTGCCACATGATGTAGGCCTATGGACTGAACAAGAAACCACCAAAAATTTTAACCAGTCATCGTTCTCACAACACTGAGGACCAGTCATTCGAAATGACTTCTCCATGCATTTTATGCATTGGTAAAAGCACTATGATGAAAAGTGTGATGTTTTCAGGTATCTCCTATACTAATAGAGCCACATGCTCACCGGTTTGCCACATGATGTAGGCCTATGGACTGAACAAGAAACCACCAAAAATTTTAACCAGTCATCGTCCTAACAACACTGAGGACCAGTCATTCGAAATGACTTCTCCATGCATTTTATGCATTGGTAAAAGCACTATGATGAAAAGTGTGATATGTTTTCAGGTATCTCCTATACTAATAGAGCCACATGCTCACCGGTTTGCCACATGATGTAGGCCTATGGACTGAACAAGAAACCACCAAAAATTTTAACCAGTCATCGTTCTCACAACACTGAGGACCAGTCATTCGAAATGACTTCTCCATGCATTTTATGCATTGGTAAAAGCACTATGATGAAAAGTGTGATATGTTTTCAGGTATCTCCTATACTAATAGAGCCACATGCTCACCGGTTTGTCACATGATGTGGGCCTATGGACTGAACAAGAAACCACCAAAAATTTTAACCAGTCATCGTTCTCACAACACTGAGGACCAGTCATTCGAAATGACTTCTCCATGCATTTTATGCATTGGTAAAAGCACTATGATGAAAAGTGTGATATGTTTTCAGGTATCTCCTATACTAATAGAGCCATATGCTCACCGGTTTGCCACATGATGTAGGCCTATGGACTGAACAAGAAACCACCAAAAATTTTAACCAGTCATCGTTCTCACAACACTGAGGACCAGTCATTCGAAATGACTTCTCCATGCATTTTATGCATTGGTAAAAGCACTATGATGAAAAGTGTGATATGTTTTCAGGTATCTCCTATACTAATAGAGCCACATGCTCACCGGTTTGCCACATGATGTAGGCCTATGGACTGAACAAGAAACCACCAAAAATTTTAACCAGTCATCGTTCTCACAACACTGAGGACCAGTCATTCGAAATGACTTCTCCATGCATTTTATGCATTGGTAAAAGCACTATGATGAAAAGTGTGATATGTTTTCAGGTATCTCCTATACTAATAGAGCCACATGCTCACCGGTTTGCCACATGATGTAGGCCTATGGACTGAACAAGAAACCACCAAAAATTTTAACCAGTCATCGTTCTCACAACACTGAGGACCAGTCATTCAAAATGACTTCTCCATGCATTTTATGCATTGGTAAAAGCACTATGATGAAAAGTGTGATATGTTTTCAGGTATCTCCTATACTAATAGAGCCACATGCTCACTGGTTTGCCACATGATGTAGGCCTATGGACTGAACAAGAAACCACCAAAAATTTTAACCAGTCATCGTTCTCACAACACTGAGGACCAGTCATTCGAAATGACTTCTCCATGCATTTTATGCATTGGTAAAAGCACTATGATGAAAAGTGTGATATGTTTTCAGGTATCTCCTATACTAATAGAGCCACATGCTCACCGGTTTGCCACATGATGTAGGCCTATGGACTGAACAAGAAACCACCAAAAATTTTAACCAGTCATCGTTCTCACAACACTGAGGACCAGTCATTCGAAATGACTTCTCCATGCATTTTATGCATTGGTAAAAGCACTATGATGAAAAGTGTGATATGTTTTCAGGAATCTCCTATACTAATAGAGCCACATGCTCACCGGTTTGCCACATGATGTAGGCCTATGGACTGAACAAGAAACCACCAAAAATTTTAACCAGTCATCGTTCTCACAACACTGAGGACCAGTCATTCGAAATGACTTCTCCATGCATTTTATGCATTGGTAAAAGCACTATGATGAAAAGTGTGATATGTTTTCAGGTATCTCCTATACTAATAGAGCCACATGCTCACCGGTTTGTCACATGATTTAGGCCTATGGACTGAACAAGAAACCACCAAAAATTTTAACCAGTCATCGTTCTCACAACACTGAGGACCAGTCATTCGAAATGAGTTCTCCATGCATTTTATGCATTGGTAAAAGCACTATGATGAAAAGTGTGATATGTTTTCAGGTATCTCCTATACTAATAGAGCCATATGCTCACCGGTTTGCCACATGATGTAGGCCTATGGACTGAACAAGAAACCACCAAAAATTTTAACCAGTCATCGTTCTCACAACACTGAGGACCAGTCATTCGAAATGACTTCTCCATGCATTTTATGCATTGGTAAAAGCACTATGATGAAAAGTGTGATATGTTTTCAGGTATCTCCTATACTAATAGAGCCACATGCTCACCGGTTTGTCACATGATGTAGGCCTATGGACTGAACAAGAAACCACCAAAAATTTTAACCAGTCATCGTTCTCACAACACTGAGGACCAGTCATTCGAAATGACTTCTCCATGCATTTTATGCATTGGTAAAAGCACTATGATGAAAAGTGTGATATGTTTTCAGGTATCTCCTATACTAATAGAGCCATATGCTCACCGGTTTGCCACATGATGTAGGCCTATGGACTGAACAAGAAACCACCAAAAATTTTAACCAGTCATCGTTCTCACAACACTGAGGACCAGTCATTCGAAATGACTTCTCCATGCATTTTATGCATTGGTAAAAGCACTATGATGAAAAGTGTGATATGTTTTCAGGTATCTCCTATACTAATAGAGCCACATGCTCACCGGTTTGCCACATGATGTAGGCCTATGGACTGAACAAGAAACCACCAAAAATTTTAACCAGTCATTGTTCTCACAACACTGAGGACCAGTCATTCGAAATGACTTCTCCATGCATTTTATGCATTGGTAAAAGCACTATGATGAAAAGTGTGATATGTTTTCAGGTATCTCCTATACTAATAGAGCCACATGCTCACCGGTTTGCCACATGATGTAGGCCTATGGACTGAACAAGAAACCACCAAAAATTTTAACCAGTCATCGTTCTCACAACACTGAGGACCAGTCATTCGAAATGACTTCTCCATGCATTTTATGCATTGGTAAAAGCACTATGATGAAAAGTGTGATATGTTTTCAGGTATCTCCTATACTAATAGAGCCACATGCTCACCGGTTTGTCACATGATGTGGGCCTATGGACTGAACAAGAAACCACCAAAAATTTTAACCAGTCATCGTTCTCACAACACTGAGGACCAGTCATTCAAAATGACTTCTCCATGCATTTTATGCATTGGTAAAAGCACTATGATGAAAAGTGTGATATGTTTTCAGGTATCTCCTATACTAATAGAGCCACATGCTCACCGGTTTGCCACATGATGTGGGCCTATGGACTGAACAAGAAACCACCAAAAATTTTAACCAGTCATCGTTCTCACAACACTGAGGACCAGTCATTCGAAATGACTTCTCCATGCATTTTATGCATTGGTAAAAGCACTATGATGAAAAGTGTGATATGTTTTCAGGTATCTCCTATACTAATAGAGCCACATGCTCACCGGTTTGCCACATGATGTAGGCCTATGGACTGAACAAGAAACCACCAAAAATTTTAACCAGTCATCGTTCTCACAACACTGAGGACCAGTCATTCGAAATGACTTCTCCATGCATTTTATGCATTGGTAAAAGCACTATGATGAAAAGTGTGATATGTTTTCAGGTATCTCCTATACTAATAGAGCCACATGCTCACAGGTTTGTCACATGATGTGGGCCTATGGACTGAACAAGAAACCACCAAAAATTTTAACCAGTCATCGTTCTCACAACACTGAGGACCAGTCATTCGAAATGACTTCTCCATGCATTTTATGCATTGGTAAAAGCACTATGATGAAAAGTGTGATATGTTTTCAGGTATCTCCTATACTAATAGAGCCATATGCTCACCGGTTTGCCACATGATGTAGGCCTATGGACTGAACAAGAAACCACCAAAAATTTTAACCAGTCATCGTTCTCACAACACTGAGGACCAGTCATTCGAAATGACTTCTCCATGCATTTTATGCATTGGTAAAAGCACTATGATGAAAAGTGTGATATGTTTTCAGGTATCTCCTATACTAATAGAGCCACATGCTCACCGGTTTGCCACATGATGTAGGCCTATGGACTGAACAAGAAACCACCAAAAATTTTAACCAGTCATCGTTCTCACAACACTGAGGACCAGTCATTCAAAATGACTTCTCCATGCATTTTATGCATTGGTAAAAGCACTATGATGAAAAGTGTGATATGTTTTCAGGTATCTCCTATACTAATAGAGCCACATGCTCACTGGTTTGCCACATGATGTAGGCCTATGGACTGAACAAGAAACCACCAAAAATTTTAACCAGTCATCGTTCTCACAACACTGAGAACCAGTCATTCGAAATGACTTCTCCATGCATTTTATGCATTGGTAAAAGCACTATGATGAAAAGTGTGATATGTTTTCAGGTATCTCCTATACTAATAGAGCCACATGCTCACCGGTTTGCCACATGATGTAGGCCTATGGACTGAACAAGAAACCACCAAAAATTTTAACCAGTCATCGTTCTCACAACACTGAGGACCAGTCATTCGAAATGACTTCTCCATGCATTTTATGCATTGGTAAAAGCACTATGATGAAAAGTGTGATATGTTTTCAGGTATCTCCTATACTAATAGAGCCACATGCTCACCGGTTTGCCACATGATGTAGGCCTATGGACTGAACAAGAAACCACCAAAAATTTTAACCAGTCATCGTTCTCACAACACTGAGGACCAGTCATTCGAAATGACTTCTCCATGCATTTTATGCATTGGTAAAAGCACTATGATGAAAAGTGTGATATGTTTTTAGGTATCTCCTATACTAATAGAGCCACATGCTCACCGGTTTGCCACATGATGTAGGCCTATGGACTGAACAAGAAACCACCAAAAATTTTAACCAGTCATCGTTCTCACAACACTGAGGACCAGTCATTCGAAATGACTTCTCCATGCATTTTATGCATTGGTAAAAGCACTATGATGAAAAGTGTGATATGTTTTCAGGTATCTCCTATACTAATAGAGCCACATGCTCACCGGTTTGCCACATGATGTAGGCCTATGGACTGAACAAGAAACCACCAAAAATTTTAACCAGTCATCGTTCTCACAACACTGAGGACCAGTCATTCGAAATGACTTCTCCATGCATTTTATGCATTGGTAAAAGCACTATGATGAAAAGTGTGATATGTTTTCAGGTATCTCCTATACTAATAGAGCCACATGCTCACCGGTTTGCCACATGATGTAGGCCTATGGACTGAACAAGAAACCACCAAAAATTTTAACCAGTCATCGTTCTCACAACTCTGAGGACCAGTCATTCGAAATGACTTCTCCATGCATTTTATGCATTGGTAAAAGCACTATGATGAAAAGTGTAATATGTTTTCAGGTATCTCCTATACTAATAGAGCCACATGCTCACCGGTTTGCCACATGATGTAGGCCTATGGACTGAACAAGAAACCACCAAAAATTTTAACCAGTCATCGTTCTCACAACACTGAGGACCAGTCATTCGAAATGACTTCTCCATGCATTTTATGCATTGGTAAAAGCACTATGATGAAAAGTGTGATATGTTTTCAGGTATCTCCTATACTAATAGAGCCACATGCTCACCGGTTTGCCACATGATGTAGGCCTATGGACTGAACAAGAAACCACCAAAAATTTTAACCAGTCATCGTTCTCACAACACTGAGGACCAGTCATTCGAAATGACTTCTCCATGCATTTTATGCATTGGTAAAAGCACTATGATGAAAAGTGTGATATGTTTTCAGGTATCTCCTATACTAATAGAGCCACATGCTCACCGGTTTGCCACATGATGTAGGCCTATGGACTGAACAAGAAACCACCAAAAATTTTAACCAGTCATCGTCCTAACAACACTGAGGACCAGTCATTCGAAATGACTTCTCCATGCATTTTATGCATTGGTAAAAGCACTATGATGAAAAGTGTGATATGTTTTCAGGTATCTCCTATACTAATAGAGCCACATGCTCACCGGTTTGCCACATGATGTAGGCCTATGGACTGAACAAGAAACCACCAAAAATTTTAACCAGTCATCGTTCTCACAACACTGAGGACCAGTCATTCGAAATGACTTCTCCATGCATTTTATGCATTGGTAAAAGCACTATGATGAAAAGTGTGATATGTTTTCAGGTATCTCCTATACTAATAGAGCCACATGCTCACCGGTTTGTCACATGATGTGGGCCTATGGACTGAACAAGAAACCACCAAAAATTTTAACCAGTCATCGTTCTCACAACACTGAGGACCAGTCATTCGAAATGACTTCTCCATGCATTTTATGCATTGGTAAAAGCACTATGATGAAAAGTGTGATATGTTTTCAGGTATCTCCTATACTAATAGAGCCATATGCTCACCGGTTTGCCACATGATGTAGGCCTATGGACTGAACAAGAAACCACCAAAAATTTTAACCAGTCATCGTTCTCACAACACTGAGGACCAGTCATTCGAAATGACTTCTCCATGCATTTTATGCATTGGTAAAAGCACTATGATGAAAAGTGTGATATGTTTTCAGGTATCTCCTATACTAATAGAGCCACATGCTCACCGGTTTGCCACATGATGTAGGCCTATGGACTGAACAAGAAACCACCAAAAATTTTAACCAGTCATCGTTCTCACAACACTGAGGACCAGTCATTCGAAATGACTTCTCCATGCATTTTATGCATTGGTAAAAGCACTATGATGAAAAGTGTGATATGTTTTCAGGTATCTCCTATACTAATAGAGCCACATGCTCACCGGTTTGCCACATGATGTAGGCCTATGGACTGAACAAGAAACCACCAAAAATTTTAACCAGTCATCGTTCTCACAACACTGAGGACCAGTCATTCAAAATGACTTCTCCATGCATTTTATGCATTGGTAAAAGCACTATGATGAAAAGTGTGATATGTTTTCAGGTATCTCCTATACTAATAGAGCCACATGCTCACTGGTTTGCCACATGATGTAGGCCTATGGACTGAACAAGAAACCACCAAAAATTTTAACCAGTCATCGTTCTCACAACACTGAGGACCAGTCATTCGAAATGACTTCTCCATGCATTTTATGCATTGGTAAAAGCACTATGATGAAAAGTGTGATATGTTTTCAGGTATCTCCTATACTAATAGAGCCACATGCTCACCGGTTTGCCACATGATGTAGGCCTATGGACTGAACAAGAAACCACCAAAAATTTTAACCAGTCATCGTTCTCACAACACTGAGGACCAGTCATTCGAAATGACTTCTCCATGCATTTTATGCATTGGTAAAAGCACTATGATGAAAAGTGTGATATGTTTTCAGGTATCTCCTATACTAATAGAGCCACATGCTCACCGGTTTGCCACATGATGTAGGCCTATGGACTGAACAAGAAACCACCAAAAATTTTAACCAGTCATCGTTCTCACAACACTGAGGACCAGTCATTCGAAATGACTTCTCTATGCATTTTATGCATTGGTAAAAGCACTATGATGAAAAGTGTGATATGTTTTCAGGTATCTCCTATACTAATAGAGCCACATGCTCACCGGTTTGTCACATGATGTAGGCCTATGGACTGAACAAGAAACCACCAAAAATTTTAACCAGTCATCGTTCTCACAACACTGAGGACCAGTCATTCGAAATGAGTTCTCCATGCATTTTATGCATTGGTAAAAGCACTATGATGAAAAGTGTGATATGTTTTCAGGTATCTCCTATACTAATAGAGCCATATGCTCACCGGTTTGCCACATGATGTAGGCCTATGGACTGAACAAGAAACCACCAAAAATTTTAACCAGTCATCGTTCTCACAACACTGAGGACCAGTCATTCGAAATGACTTCTCCATGCATTTTATGCATTGGTAAAAGCACTATGATGAAAAGTGTGATATGTTTTCAGGTATCTCCTATACTAATAGAGCCACATGCTCACCGGTTTGTCACATGATGTAGGCCTATGGACTGAACAAGAAACCACCAAAAATTTTAACCAGTCATCGTTCTCACAACACTGAGGACCAGTCATTCGAAATGACTTCTCCATGCATTTTATGCATTGGTAAAAGCACTATGATGAAAAGTGTGATATGTTTTCAGGTATCTCCTATACTAATAGAGCCATATGCTCACCGGTTTGCCACATGATGTAGGCCTATGGACTGAACAAGAAACCACCAAAAATTTTAACCAGTCATCGTTCTCACAACACTGAGGACCAGTCATTCGAAATGACTTCTCCATGCATTTTATGCATTGGTAAAAGCACTATGATGAAAAGTGTGATATGTTTTCAGGTATCTCCTATACTAATAGAGCCACATGCTCACCGGTTTGCCACATGATGTAGGCCTATGGACTGAACAAGAAACCACCAAAAATTTTAACCAGTCATTGTTCTCACAACACTGAGGACCAGTCATTCGAAATGACTTCTCCATGCATTTTATGCATTGGTAAAAGCACTATGATGAAAAGTGTGATATGTTTTCAGGTATCTCCTATACTAATAGAGCCACATGCTCACCGGTTTGCCACATGATGTAGGCCTATGGACTGAACAAGAAACCACCAAAAATTTTAACCAGTCATCGTTCTCACAACACTGAGGACCAGTCATTCGAAATGACTTCTCCATGCATTTTATGCATTGGTAAAAGCACTATGATGAAAAGTGTGATATGTTTTCAGGTATCTCCTATACTAATAGAGCCACATGCTCACCGGTTTGTCACATGATGTGGGCCTATGGACTGAACAAGAAACCACCAAAAATTTTAACCAGTCATCGTTCTCACAACACTGAGGACCAGTCATTCGAAATGACTTCTCCATGCATTTTATGCATTGGTAAAAGCACTATGATGAAAAGTGTGATATGTTTTCAGGTATCTCCTATACTAATAGAGCCATATGCTCACCGGTTTGCCACATGATGTAGGCCTATGGACTGAACAAGAAACCACCAAAAATTTTAACCAGTCATCGTTCTCACAACACTGAGGACCAGTCATTCGAAATGACTTCTCCATGCATTTTATGCATTGGTAAAAGCACTATGATGAAAAGTGTGATATGTTTTCAGGTATCTCCTATACTAATAGAGCCACATGCTCACCGGTTTGCCACATGATGTAGGCCTATGGACTGAACAAGAAACCACCAAAAATTTTAACCAGTCATCGTTCTCACAACACTGAGGACCAGTCATTCAAAATGACTTCTCCATGCATTTTATGCATTGGTAAAAGCACTATGATGAAAAGTGTGATATGTTTTCAGGTATCTCCTATACTAATAGAGCCACATGCTCACCGGTTTGCCACATGATGTGGGCCTATGGACTGAACAAGAAACCACCAAAAATTTTAACCAGTCATCGTTCTCACAACACTGAGGACCAGTCATTCGAAATGACTTCTCCATGCATTTTATGCATTGGTAAAAGCACTATGATGAAAAGTGTGATATGTTTTCAGGTATCTCCTATACTAATAGAGCCACATGCTCACCGGTTTGCCACATGATGTAGGCCTATGGACTGAACAAGAAACCACCAAAAATTTTAACCAGTCATCGTTCTCACAACACTGAGGACCAGTCATTCGAAATGACTTCTCCATGCACTTTATGCATTGGTAAAAGCACTATGATGAAAAGTGTGATATGTTTTCAGGTATCTCCTATACTAATAGAGCCACATGCTCACAGGTTTGTCACATGATGTGGGCCTATGGACTGAACAAGAAACCACCAAAAATTTTAACCAGTCATCGTTCTCACAACACTGAGGACCAGTCATTCGAAATTACTTCTCCATGCATTTTATGCATTGGTAAAAGCACTATGATGAAAAGTGTGATATGTTTTCAGGTATCTCCTATACTAATAGAGCCATATGCTCACCGGTTTGCCACATGATGTAGGCCTATGGACTGAACAAGAAACCACCAAAAATTTTAACCAGTCATCGTTCTCACAACACTGAGGACCAGTCATTCGAAATGACTTCTCCATGCATTTTATGCATTGGTAAAAGCACTATGATGAAAAGTGTGATATGTTTTCAGGTATCTCCTATACTAATAGAGCCACATGCTCACCGGTTTGCCACATGATGTAGGCCTATGGACTGAACAAGAAACCACCAAAAATTTTAACCAGTCATCGTTCTCACAACACTGAGGACCAGTCATTCAAAATGACTTCTCCATGCATTTTATGCATTGGTAAAAGCACTATGATGAAAAGTGTGATATGTTTTCAGGTATCTCCTATACTAATAGAGCCACATGCTCACCGGTTTGTCACATGATGTAGGCCTATGGACTGAACAAGAAACCACCAAAAATTTTAACCAGTCATCGTTCTCACAACACTGAGGACCAGTCATTCGAAATGAGTTCTCCATGCATTTTATGCATTGGTAAAAGCACTATGATGAAAAGTGTGATATGTTTTCAGGTATCTCCTATACTAATAGAGCCATATGCTCACCGGTTTGCCACATGATGTAGGCCTATGGACTGAACAAGAAACCACCAAAAATTTTAACCAGTCATCGTTCTCACAACACTGAGGACCAGTCATTCGAAATGACTTCTCCATGCATTTTATGCATTGGTAAAAGCACTATGATGAAAAGTGTGATATGTTTTCAGGTATCTCCTATACTAATAGAGCCACATGCTCACCGGTTTGTCACATGATGTAGGCCTATGGACTGAACAAGAAACCACCAAAAATTTTAACCAGTCATCGTTCTCACAACACTGAGGACCAGTCATTCGAAATGACTTCTCCATGCATTTTATGCATTGGTAAAAGCACTATGATGAAAAGTGTGATATGTTTTCAGGTATCTCCTATACTAATAGAGCCATATGCTCACCGGTTTGCCACATGATGTAGGCCTATGGACTGAACAAGAAACCACCAAAAATTTTAACCAGTCATCGTTCTCACAACACTGAGGACCAGTCATTCGAAATGACTTCTCCATGCATTTTATGCATTGGTAAAAGCACTATGATGAAAAGTGTGATATGTTTTCAGGTATCTCCTATACTAATAGAGCCACATGCTCACCGGTTTGCCACATGATGTAGGCCTATGGACTGAACAAGAAACCACCAAAAATTTTAACCAGTCATTGTTCTCACAACACTGAGGACCAGTCATTCGAAATGACTTCTCCATGCATTTTATGCATTGGTAAAAGCACTATGATGAAAAGTGTGATATGTTTTCAGGTATCTCCTATACTAATAGAGCCACATGCTCACCGGTTTGCCACATGATGTAGGCCTATGGACTGAACAAGAAACCACCAAAAATTTTAACCAGTCATCGTTCTCACAACACTGAGGACCAGTCATTCAAAATGACTTCTCCATGCATTTTATGCATTGGTAAAAGCACTATGATGAAAAGTGTGATATGTTTTCAGGTATCTCCTATACTAATAGAGCCACATGCTCACCGGTTTGTCACATGATGTGGGCCTATGGACTGAACAAGAAACCACCAAAAATTTTAACCAGTCATCGTTCTCACAACACTGAGGACCAGTCATTCGAAATGACTTCTCCATGCATTTTATGCATTGGTAAAAGCACTATGATGAAAAGTGTGATATGTTTTCAGGTATCTCCTATACTAATAGAGCCACATGCTCACCGGTTTGCCACATGATGTAGGCCTATGGACTGAACAAGAAACCACCAAAAATTTTAATCAGTCATCGTTCTCACAACACTGAGGACCAGTCATTCAAAATGACTTCTCCATGCATTTTATGCATTGGTAAAAGCACTATGATGAAAAGTGTGATATGTTTTCAGGTATCTCCTATACTAATAGAGCCACATGCTCACCGGTTTGCCACATGATGTGGGCCTATGGACTGAACAAGAAACCACCAAAAATTTTAACCAGTCATCGTTCTCACAACACTGAGGACCAGTCATTCGAAATGACTTCTCCATGCATTTTATGCATTGGTAAAAGCACTATGATGAAAAGTGTGATATGTTTTCAGGTATCTCCTATACTAATAGAGCCACATGCTCACCGGTTTGCCACATGATGTAGGCCTATGGACTGAACAAGAAACCACCAAAAATTTTAACCAGTCATCGTTCTCACAACACTGAGGACCAGTCATTCGAAATGACTTCTCCATGCATTTTATGCATTGGTAAAAGCACTATGATGAAAAGTGTGATATGTTTTCAGGTATCTCCTATACTAATAGAGCCACATGCTCACAGGTTTGTCACATGATGTGGGCCTATGGACTGAACAAGAAACCACCAAAAATTTTAACCAGTCATCGTTCTCACAACACTGAGGACCAGTCATTCGAAATGACTTCTCCATGCATTTTATGCATTGGTAAAAGCACTATGATGAAAAGTGTGATATGTTTTCAGGTATCTCCTATACTAATAGAGCCACATGCTCACCGGTTTGCCACATGATGTAGGCCTATGGACTGAACAAGAAACCACCAAAAATTTTAACCAGTCATCGTTCTCACAACACTGAGGACCAGTCATTCAAAATGACTTCTCCATGCATTTTATGCATTGGTAAAAGCACTATGATGAAAAGTGTGATATGTTTTCAGGTATCTCCTATACTAATAGAGCCACATGCTCACCGGTTTGCCACATGATGTAGGCCTATGGACTGAACAAGAAACCACCAAAAATTTTAACCAGTCATCGTTCTCACAACACTGAGGACCAGTCATTCAAAATGACTTCTCCATGCATTTTATGCATTGGTAAAAGCACTATGATGAAAAGTGTGATATGTTTTCAGGTATCTCCTATACTAATAGAGCCACATGCTCACTGGTTTGCCACATGATGTAGGCCTATCGACTGAAAAAGAAACCACCAAAAATTTTAACCAGTCATCGTTCTCACAACACTGAGAACCAGTCATTCGAAATGACTTCTCCATGCATTTTATGCATTGGTAAAAGCACTATGATGAAAAGTGTGATATGTTTTCAGGTATCTCCTATACTAATAGAGCCACATGCTCACCGGTTTGCCACATGATGTAGGCCTATGGACTGAACAAGAAACCACCAAAAATTTTAACCAGTCATCGTTCTCACAACACTGAGGACCAGTCATTCGAAATGACTTCTCCATGCATTTTATGCATTGGTAAAAGCACTATGATGAAAAGTGTGATATGTTTTCAGGTATCTCCTATACTAATAGAGCCACATGCTCACCGGTTTGCCACATGATGTAGGCCTATGGACTGAACAAGAAACCACCAAAAATTTTAACCAGTCATCGTTCTCACAACACTGAGGACCAGTCATTCGAAATGACTTCTCCATGCATTTTATGCATTGGTAAAAGCACTATGATGAAAAGTGTGATATGTTTTTAGGTATCTCCTATACTAATAGAGCCACATGCTCACCGGTTTGCCACATGATGTAGGCCTATGGACTGAACAAGAAACCACCAAAAATTTTAACCAGTCATCGTTCTCACAACACTGAGGACCAGTCATTCGAAATGACTTCTCCATGCATTTTATGCATTGGTAAAAGCACTATGATGAAAAGTGTGATATGTTTTCAGGTATCTCCTATACTAATAGAGCCACATGCTCACCGGTTTGCCACATGATGTAGGCCTATGGACTGAACAAGAAACCACCAAAAATTTTAACCAGTCATCGTTCTCACAACACTGAGGACCAGTCATTCAAAATGACTTCTCCATGCATTTTATGCATTGGTAAAAGCACTATGATGAAAAGTGTGATATGTTTTCAGGTATCTCCTATACTAATAGAGCCACATGCTCACTGGTTTGCCACATGATGTAGGCCTATGGACTGAACAAGAAACCACCAAAAATTTTAACCAGTCATCGTTCTCACAACACTGAGGACCAGTCATTCGAAATGACTTCTCCATGCATTTTATGCATTGGTAAAAGCACTATGATGAAAAGTGTGATATGTTTTCAGGTATCTCCTATACTAATAGAGCCACATGCTCACCGGTTTGCCACATGATGTAGGCCTATGGACTGAACAAGAAACCACCAAAAATTTTAACCAGTCATCGTTCTCACAACACTGAGGACCAGTCATTCGAAATGACTTCTCCATGCATTTTATGCATTGGTAAAAGCACTATGATGAAAAGTGTGATATGTTTTCAGGTATCTCCTATACTAATAGAGCCACATGCTCACCGGTTTGCCACATGATGTAGGCCTATGGACTGAACAAGAAACCACCAAAAATTTTAACCAGTCATCGTTCTCACAACACTGAGGACCAGTCATTCGAAATGACTTCTCCATGCATTTTATGCATTGGTAAAAGCACTATGATGAAAAGTGTGATATGTTTTCAGGTATCTCCTATACTAATAGAGCCACATGCTCACCGGTTTGTCACATGATGTAGGCCTATGGACTGAACAAGAAACCACCAAAAATTTTAACCAGTCATCGTTCTCACAACACTGAGGACCAGTCATTCGAAATGAGTTCTCCATGCATTTTATGCATTGGTAAAAGCACTATGATGAAAAGTGTGATATGTTTTCAGGTATCTCCTATACTAATAGAGCCATATGCTCACCGGTTTGCCACATGATGTAGGCCTATGGACTGAACAAGAAACCACCAAAAATTTTAACCAGTCATCGTTCTCACAACACTGAGGACCAGTCATTCGAAATGACTTCTCCATGCATTTTATGCATTGGTAAAAGCACTATGATGAAAAGTGTGATATGTTTTCAGGTATCTCCTATACTAATAGAGCCACATGCTCACCGGTTTGTCACATGATGTAGGCCTATGGACTGAACAAGAAACCACCAAAAATTTTAACCAGTCATCGTTCTCACAACACTGAGGACCAGTCATTCGAAATGACTTCTCCATGCATTTTATGCATTGGTAAAAGCACTATGATGAAAAGTGTGATATGTTTTCAGGTATCTCCTATACTAATAGAGCCATATGCTCACCGGTTTGCCACATGATGTAGGCCTATGGACTGAACAAGAAACCACCAAAAATTTTAACCAGTCATCGTTCTCACAACACTGAGGACCAGTCATTCGAAATGACTTCTCCATGCATTTTATGCATTGGTAAAAGCACTATGATGAAAAGTGTGATATGTTTTCAGGTATCTCCTATACTAATAGAGCCACATGCTCACCGGTTTGCCACATGATGTAGGCCTATGGACTGAACAAGAAACCACCAAAAATTTTAACCAGTCATTGTTCTCACAACACTGAGGACCAGTCATTCGAAATGACTTCTCCATGCATTTTATGCATTGGTAAAAGCACTATGATGAAAAGTGTGATATGTTTTCAGGTATCTCCTATACTAATAGAGCCACATGCTCACCGGTTTGCCACATGATGTAGGCCTATGGACTGAACAAGAAACCACCAAAAATTTTAACCAGTCATCGTTCTCACAACACTGAGGACCAGTCATTCGAAATGACTTCTCCATGCATTTTATGCATTGGTAAAAGCACTATGATGAAAAGTGTGATATGTTTTCAGGTATCTCCTATACTAATAGAGCCACATGCTCACCGGTTTGTCACATGATGTGGGCCTATGGACTGAACAAGAAACCACCAAAAATTTTAACCAGTCATCGTTCTCACAACACTGAGGACCAGTCATTCGAAATGACTTCTCCATGCATTTTATGCATTGGTAAAAGCACTATGATGAAAAGTGTGATATGTTTTCAGGTATCTCCTATACTAATAGAGCCATATGCTCACCGGTTTGCCACATGATGTAGGCCTATGGACTGAACAAGAAACCACCAAAAATTTTAACCAGTCATCGTTCTCACAACACTGAGGACCAGTCATTCGAAATGACTTCTCCATGCATTTTATGCATTGGTAAAAGCACTATGATGAAAAGTGTGATATGTTTTCAGGTATCTCCTATACTAATAGAGCCACATGCTCACCGGTTTGCCACATGATGTAGGCCTATGGACTGAACAAGAAACCACCAAAAATTTTAACCAGTCATCGTTCTCACAACACTGAGGACCAGTCATTCAAAATGACTTCTCCATGCATTTTATGCATTGGTAAAAGCACTATGATGAAAAGTGTGATATGTTTTCAGGTATCTCCTATACTAATAGAGCCACATGCTCACCGGTTTGCCACATGATGTGGGCCTATGGACTGAACAAGAAACCACCAAAAATTTTAACCAGTCATCGTTCTCACAACACTGAGGACCAGTCATTCGAAATGACTTCTCCATGCATTTTATGCATTGGTAAAAGCACTATGATGAAAAGTGTGATATGTTTTCAGGTATCTCCTATACTAATAGAGCCACATGCTCACCGGTTTGCCACATGATGTAGGCCTATGGACTGAACAAGAAACCACCAAAAATTTTAACCAGTCATCGTTCTCACAACACTGAGGACCAGTCATTCGAAATGACTTCTCCATGCATTTTATGCATTGGTAAAAGCACTATGATGAAAAGTGTGATATGTTTTCAGGTATCTCCTATACTAATAGAGCCACATGCTCACAGGTTTGTCACATGATGTGGGCCTATGGACTGAACAAGAAACCACCAAAAATTTTAACCAGTCATCGTTCTCACAACACTGAGGACCAGTCATTCGAAATGACTTCTCCATGCATTTTATGCATTGGTAAAAGCACTATGATGAAAAGTGTGATATGTTTTCAGGTATCTCCTATACTAATAGAGCCATATGCTCACCGGTTTGCCACATGATGTAGGCCTATGGACTGAACAAGAAACCACCAAAAATTTTAACCAGTCATCGTTCTCACAACACTGAGGACCAGTCATTCGAAATGACTTCTCCATGCATTTTATGCATTGGTAAAAGCACTATGATGAAAAGTGTGATATGTTTTCAGGTATCTCCTATACTAATAGAGCCACATGCTCACCGGTTTGCCACATGATGTAGGCCTATGGACTGAACAAGAAACCACCAAAAATTTTAACCAGTCATCGTTCTCACAACACTGAGGACCAGTCATTCAAAATGACTTCTCCATGCATTTTATGCATTGGTAAAAGCACTATGATGAAAAGTGTGATATGTTTTCAGGTATCTCCTATACTAATAGAGCCACATGCTCACCGGTTTGTCACATGATGTAGGCCTATGGACTGAACAAGAAACCACCAAAAATTTTAACCAGTCATCGTTCTCACAACACTGAGGACCAGTCATTCGAAATGAGTTCTCCATGCATTTTATGCATTGGTAAAAGCACTATGATGAAAAGTGTGATATGTTTTCAGGTATCTCCTATACTAATAGAGCCATATGCTCACCGGTTTGCCACATGATGTAGGCCTATGGACTGAACAAGAAACCACCAAAAATTTTAACCAGTCATCGTTCTCACAACACTGAGGACCAGTCATTCGAAATGACTTCTCCATGCATTTTATGCATTGGTAAAAGCACTATGATGAAAAGTGTGATATGTTTTCAGGTATCTCCTATACTAATAGAGCCACATGCTCACCGGTTTGTCACATGATGTAGGCCTATGGACTGAACAAGAAACCACCAAAAATTTTAACCAGTCATCGTTCTCACAACACTGAGGACCAGTCATTCGAAATGACTTCTCCATGCATTTTATGCATTGGTAAAAGCACTATGATGAAAAGTGTGATATGTTTTCAGGTATCTCCTATACTAATAGAGCCATATGCTCACCGGTTTGCCACATGATGTAGGCCTATGGACTGAACAAGAAACCACCAAAAATTTTAACCAGTCATCGTTCTCACAACACTGAGGACCAGTCATTCGAAATGACTTCTCCATGCATTTTATGCATTGGTAAAAGCACTATGATGAAAAGTGTGATATGTTTTCAGGTATCTCCTATACTAATAGAGCCACATGCTCACCGGTTTGCCACATGATGTAGGCCTATGGACTGAACAAGAAACCACCAAAAATTTTAACCAGTCATTGTTCTCACAACACTGAGGACCAGTCATTCGAAATGACTTCTCCATGCATTTTATGCATTGGTAAAAGCACTATGATGAAAAGTGTGATATGTTTTCAGGTATCTCCTATACTAATAGAGCCACATGCTCACCGGTTTGCCACATGATGTAGGCCTATGGACTGAACAAGAAACCACCAAAAATTTTAACCAGTCATCGTTCTCACAACACTGAGGACCAGTCATTCAAAATGACTTCTCCATGCATTTTATGCATTGGTAAAAGCACTATGATGAAAAGTGTGATATGTTTTCAGGTATCTCCTATACTAATAGAGCCACATGCTCACTGGTTTGCCACATGATGTAGGCCTATGGACTGAACAAGAAACCACCAAAAATTTTAACCAGTCATCGTTCTCACAACACTGAGAACCAGTCATTCGAAATGACTTCTCCATGCATTTTATGCATTGGTAAAAGCACTATGATGAAAAGTGTGATATGTTTTCAGGTATCTCCTATACTAATAGAGCCACATGCTCACCGGTTTGCCACATGATGTAGGCCTATGGACTGAACAAGAAACCACCAAAAATTTTAACCAGTCATCGTTCTCACAACACTGAGGACCAGTCATTCGAAATGACTTCTCCATGCATTTTATGCATTGGTAAAAGCACTATGATGAAAAGTGTGATATGTTTTCAGGTATCTCCTATACTAATAGAGCCACATGCTCACCGGTTTGCCACATGATGTAGGCCTATGGACTGAACAAGAAACCACCAAAAATTTTAACCAGTCATCGTTCTCACAACACTGAGGACCAGTCATTCGAAATGACTTCTCCATGCATTTTATGCATTGGTAAAAGCACTATGATGAAAAGTGTGATATGTTTTTAGGTATCTCCTATACTAATAGAGCCACATGCTCACCGGTTTGCCACATGATGTAGGCCTATGGACTGAACAAGAAACCACCAAAAATTTTAACCAGTCATCGTTCTCACAACACTGAGGACCAGTCATTCGAAATGACTTCTCCATGCATTTTATGCATTGGTAAAAGCACTATGATGAAAAGTGTGATATGTTTTCAGGTATCTCCTATACTAATAGAGCCACATGCTCACCGGTTTGCCACATGATGTAGGCCTATGGACTGAACAAGAAACCACCAAAAATTTTAACCAGTCATCGTTCTCACAACACTGAGGACCAGTCATTCGAAATGACTTCTCCATGCATTTTATGCATTGGTAAAAGCACTATGATGAAAAGTGTGATATGTTTTCAGGTATCTCCTATACTAATAGAGCCACATGCTCACCGGTTTGCCACATGATGTAGGCCTATGGACTGAACAAGAAACCACCAAAAATTTTAACCAGTCATCGTTCTCACAACTCTGAGGACCAGTCATTCGAAATGACTTCTCCATGCATTTTATGCATTGGTAAAAGCACTATGATGAAAAGTGTAATATGTTTTCAGGTATCTCCTATACTAATAGAGCCACATGCTCACCGGTTTGCCACATGATGTAGGCCTATGGACTGAACAAGAAACCACCAAAAATTTTAACCAGTCATCGTTCTCACAACACTGAGGACCAGTCATTCGAAATGACTTCTCCATGCATTTTATGCATTGGTAAAAGCACTATGATGAAAAGTGTGATATGTTTTCAGGTATCTCCTATACTAATAGAGCCACATGCTCACCGGTTTGCCACATGATGTAGGCCTATGGACTGAACAAGAAACCACCAAAAATTTTAACCAGTCATCGTTCTCACAACACTGAGGACCAGTCATTCAAAATGACTTCTCCATGCATTTTATGCATTGGTAAAAGCACTATGATGAAAAGTGTGATATGTTTTCAGGTATCTCCTATACTAATAGAGCCACATGCTCACTGGTTTGCCACATGATGTAGGCCTATGGACTGAACAAGAAACCACCAAAAATTTTAACCAGTCATCGTTCTCACAACACTGAGGACCAGTCATTCGAAATGACTTCTCCATGCATTTTATGCATTGGTAAAAGCACTATGATGAAAAGTGTGATATGTTTTCAGGTATCTCCTATACTAATAGAGCCACATGCTCACCGGTTTGCCACATGATGTAGGCCTATGGACTGAACAAGAAACCACCAAAAATTTTAACCAGTCATCGTTCTCACAACACTGAGGACCAGTCATTCGAAATGACTTCTCCATGCATTTTATGCATTGGTAAAAGCACTATGATGAAAAGTGTGATATGTTTTCAGGTATCTCCTATACTAATAGAGCCACATGCTCACCGGTTTGCCACATGATGTAGGCCTATGGACTGAACAAGAAACCACCAAAAATTTTAACCAGTCATCGTTCTCACAACACTGAGGACCAGTCATTCGAAATGACTTCTCCATGCATTTTATGCATTGGTAAAAGCACTATGATGAAAAGTGTGATATGTTTTCAGGTATCTCCTATACTAATAGAGCCACATGCTCACCGGTTTGTCACATGATGTAGGCCTATGGACTGAACAAGAAACCACCAAAAATTTTAACCAGTCATCGTTCTCACAACACTGAGGACCAGTCATTCGAAATGAGTTCTCCATGCATTTTATGCATTGGTAAAAGCACTATGATGAAAAGTGTGATATGTTTTCAGGTATCTCCTATACTAATAGAGCCATATGCTCACCGGTTTGCCACATGATGTAGGCCTATGGACTGAACAAGAAACCACCAAAAATTTTAACCAGTCATCGTTCTCACAACACTGAGGACCAGTCATTCGAAATGACTTCTCCATGCATTTTATGCATTGGTAAAAGCACTATGATGAAAAGTGTGATATGTTTTCAGGTATCTCCTATACTAATAGAGCCACATGCTCACCGGTTTGTCACATGATGTAGGCCTATGGACTGAACAAGAAACCACCAAAAATTTTAACCAGTCATCGTTCTCACAACACTGAGGACCAGTCATTCGAAATGACTTCTCCATGCATTTTATGCATTGGTAAAAGCACTATGATGAAAAGTGTGATATGTTTTCAGGTATCTCCTATACTAATAGAGCCATATGCTCACCGGTTTGCCACATGATGTAGGCCTATGGACTGAACAAGAAACCACCAAAAATTTTAACCAGTCATCGTTCTCACAACACTGAGGACCAGTCATTCGAAATGACTTCTCCATGCATTTTATGCATTGGTAAAAGCACTATGATGAAAAGTGTGATATGTTTTCAGGTATCTCCTATACTAATAGAGCCACATGCTCACCGGTTTGCCACATGATGTAGGCCTATGGACTGAACAAGAAACCACCAAAAATTTTAACCAGTCATTGTTCTCACAACACTGAGGACCAGTCATTCGAAATGACTTCTCCATGCATTTTATGCATTGGTAAAAGCACTATGATGAAAAGTGTGATATGTTTTCAGGTATCTCCTATACTAATAGAGCCACATGCTCACCGGTTTGCCACATGATGTAGGCCTATGGACTGAACAAGAAACCACCAAAAATTTTAACCAGTCATCGTTCTCACAACACTGAGGACCAGTCATTCGAAATGACTTCTCCATGCATTTTATGCATTGGTAAAAGCACTATGATGAAAAGTGTGATATGTTTTCAGGTATCTCCTATACTAATAGAGCCACATGCTCACCGGTTTGTCACATGATGTGGGCCTATGGACTGAACAAGAAACCACCAAAAATTTTAACCAGTCATCGTTCTCACAACACTGAGGACCAGTCATTCGAAATGACTTCTCCATGCATTTTATGCATTGGTAAAAGCACTATGATGAAAAGTGTGATATGTTTTCAGGTATCTCCTATACTAATAGAGCCATATGCTCACCGGTTTGCCACATGATGTAGGCCTATGGACTGAACAAGAAACCACCAAAAATTTTAACCAGTCATCGTTCTCACAACACTGAGGACCAGTCATTCGAAATGACTTCTCCATGCATTTTATGCATTGGTAAAAGCACTATGATGAAAAGTGTGATATGTTTTCAGGTATCTCCTATACTAATAGAGCCACATGCTCACCGGTTTGCCACATGATGTAGGCCTATGGACTGAACAAGAAACCACCAAAAATTTTAACCAGTCATCGTTCTCACAACACTGAGGACCAGTCATTCAAATGACTTCTCCATGCATTTTATGCATTGGTAAAAGCACTATGATGAAAAGTGTGATATGTTTTCAGGTATCTCCTATACTAATAGAGCCACATGCTCACCGGTTTGCCACATGATGTGGGCCTATGGACTGAACAAGAAACCACCAAAAATTTTAACCAGTCATCGTTCTCACAACACTGAGGACCAGTCATTCGAAATGACTTCTCCATGCATTTTATGCATTGGTAAAAGCACTATGATGAAAAGTGTGATATGTTTTCAGGTATCTCCTATACTAATAGAGCCACATGCTCACCGGTTTGCCACATGATGTAGGCCTATGGACTGAACAAGAAACCACCAAAAATTTTAACCAGTCATCGTTCTCACAACACTGAGGACCAGTCATTCGAAATGACTTCTCCATGCATTTTATGCATTGGTAAAAGCACTATGATGAAAAGTGTGATATGTTTTCAGGTATCTCCTATACTAATAGAGCCACATGCTCACCGGTTTGTCACATGATGTAGGGCCTATGGACTGAACAAGAAACCACCAAAAATTTTAACCAGTCATCGTTCTCACAACACTGAGGACCAGTCATTCGAAATGACTTCTCCATGCATTTTATGCATTGGTAAAAGCACTATGATGAAAAGTGTGATATGTTTTCAGGTATCTCCTATACTAATAGAGCCATATGCTCACCGGTTTGCCACATGATGTAGGCCTATGGACTGAACAAGAAACCACCAAAAATTTTAACCAGTCATCGTTCTCACAACACTGAGGACCAGTCATTCGAAATGACTTCTCCATGCATTTTATGCATTGGTAAAAGCACTATGATGAAAAGTGTGATATGTTTTCAGGTATCTCCTATACTAATAGAGCCACATGCTCACCGGTTTGCCACATGATGTAGGCCTATGGACTGAACAAGAAACCACCAAAAATTTTAACCAGTCATCGTTCTCACAACACTGAGGACCAGTCATTCGAAATGACTTCTCCATGCATTTTATGCATTGGTAAAAGCACTATGATGAAAAGTGTGATATGTTTTCAGGTATCTCCTATACTAATAGAGCCACATGCTCACCGGTTTGTCACATGATGTAGGCCTATGGACTGAACAAGAAACCACCAAAAATTTTAACCAGTCATCGTTCTCACAACACTGAGGACCAGTCATTCGAAATGACTTCTCCATGCATTTTATGCATTGGTAAAAGCACTATGATGAAAAGTGTGATATGTTTTCAGGTATCTCCTATACTAATAGAGCCATATGCTCACCGGTTTGCCACATGATGTAGGCCTATGGACTGAACAAGAAACCACCAAAAATTTTAACCAGTCATCGTTCTCACAACACTGAGGACCAGTCATTCGAAATGACTTCTCCATGCATTTTATGCATTGGTAAAAGCACTATGATGAAAAGTGTGATATGTTTTCAGGTATCTCCTATACTAATAGAGCCACATGCTCACCGGTTTGCCACATGATGTAGGCCTATGGACTGAACAAGAAACCACCAAAAATTTTAACCAGTCATCGTTCTCACAACACTGAGGACCAGTCATTCGAAATGACTTCTCCATGCATTTTATGCATTGGTAAAAGCACTATGATGAAAAGTGTGATATGTTTTCAGGTATCTCCTATACTAATAGAGCCACTATGCTCACCGGTTTGCCACATGATGTAGGCCTATGGACTGAACAAGAAACCACCAAAAATTTTAACCAGTCATCGTTCTCACAACACTGAGGACCAGTCATTCGAAATGACTTCTCCATGCATTTTATGCATTGGTAAAAGCACTATGATGAAAAGTGTGATATGTTTTCAGGTATCTCCTATACTAATAGAGCCACATGCTCACCGGTTTGCCACATGATGTAGGCCTATGGACTGAACAAGAAACCACCAAAAATTTTAACCAGTCATCGTTCTCACAACACTGAGGACCAGTCATTCGAAATGACTTCTCCATGCATTTTATGCATTGGTAAAAGCACTATGATGAAAAGTGTGATATGTTTTCAGGTATCTCCTATACTAATAGAGCCACATGCTCACCGGTTTGCCACATGATGTAGGCCTATGGACTGAACAAGAAACCACCAAAAATTTTAACCAGTCATCGTTCTCACAACACTGAGGACCAGTCATTCGAAATGACTTCTCCATGCATTTTATGCATTGGTAAAAGCACTATGATGAAAAGTGTGATATGTTTTCAGGTATCTCCTATACTAATAGAGCCACATGCTCACTGGTTTGCCACATGATGTAGGCCTATGGACTGAACAAGAAACCACCAAAAATTTTAACCAGTCATCGTTCTCACAACACTGAGGACCAGTCATTCGAAATGACTTCTCCATGCATTTTATGCATTGGTAAAAGCACTATGATGAAAAGTGTGATATGTTTTCAGGTATCTCCTATACTAATAGAGCCACATGCTCACCGGTTTGCCACATGATGTAGGCCTATGGACTGAACAAGAAACCACCAAAAATTTTAACCAGTCATCGTTCTCACAACACTGAGGACCAGTCATTCGAAATGACTTCTCCATGCATTTTATGCATTGGTAAAAGCACTATGATGAAAAGTGTGATATGTTTTCAGGTATCTCCTATACTAATAGAGCCACATGCTCACCGGTTTGCCACATGATGTAGGCCTATGGACTGAACAAGAAACCACCAAAAATTTTAACCAGTCATCGTTCTCACAACACTGAGGACCAGTCATTCGAAATGACTTCTCCATGCATTTTATGCATTGGTAAAAGCACTATGATGAAAAGTGTGATATGTTTTTCAGGTATCTCCTATACTAATAGAGCCACATGCTCACCGGTTTGCCACATGATGTAGGCCTATGGACTGAACAAGAAACCACCAAAAATTTTAACCAGTCATCGTTCTCACAACACTGAGGACCAGTCATTCGAAATGACTTCTCCATGCATTTTATGCATTGGTAAAAGCACTATGATGAAAAGTGTGATATGTTTTCAGGTATCTCCTATACTAATAGAGCCACATGCTCACCGGTTTGCCACATGATGTAGGCCTATGGACTGAACAAGAAACCACCAAAAATTTTAACCAGTCATCGTTCTCACAACACTGAGGACCAGTCATTCGAAATGACTTCTCCATGCATTTTATGCATTGGTAAAAGCACTATGATGAAAAGTGTGATATGTTTTCAGGTATCTCCTATACTAATAGAGCCACATGCTCACCGGTTTGCCACATGATGTAGGCCTATGGACTGAACAAGAAACCACCAAAAATTTTAACCAGTCATCGTTCTCACAACTCTGAGGACCAGTCATTCGAAATGACTTCTCCATGCATTTTATGCATTGGTAAAAGCACTATGATGAAAAGTGTAATATGTTTTCAGGTATCTCCTATACTAATAGAGCCACATGCTCACCGGTTTGCCACATGATGTAGGCCTATGGACTGAA